>NW_008351466.1:435930-444984 GCF_000622305.1 Nannospalax galili | reverse complement strand
TCTTGGACTGCAATACTGTAGTGCCCACCTGTAGCTAAGGGAGACAACCAGCTATTATTCTAAAATGATGACTAAATTTGTTTTCTCCCTCTATCTAGAAGCTTTTGAGAGGGAACTGACACTGATTCTTACCATTCCAATAACTATCAAAATACCTGAAATCAAATCCTGAATCCATCACTCTGGAGTCCAGCCTTGGAAGACAAAAGAAAAATGAGGAGGAACCCAATAGAGGGATGCTTTTGGAAGCCCTTGTCAAGAAATTCCCATGGACTCTCATAGGAACATTTGAGAACTGTCCCACTCTGTCTTTTTTCTAGTTCCCTGTCTAGAACTAGTAATGCTGATTACTCTTGCCTTTACTTCTCCTTCACTTCTTCTAATCACGATTCAAGGACTTCCTTTCTCCCTACAGTTAAGAGTTATGCAATTTGGGAGTTCCTGATTCCCTATTGGCAATTTGGGTAACCTCTTCAGAGGATGATGTGATAAGAATAGGAGGTAGGAATTGGCTAGGCAGTTAGGGTACAAAGACTCCCCCCAAAAGTATCCAGTTTCTTGGCTAAAACTCACAATGTCCTTGGGCTTCTTAGAAACATACTCTGTTCCAAAGGCCAAAAATGTCGAAAGTATTTGGGAGCTCTTATGTAGTCCTTAAAAGATTTTAGGGTTACCTCTTCAGAGGCGGGAATGTTAGAGTAGCCAAAAGCCCCATAAAAAATAAATCAAAGAAGAAGAAAGAGTACATGAAGTTATCAGAAAAAAGTGATGGGGAGATATGGGAGGAGTTGGAAAGGAGGGAGTGGACCTGGATTTGATCAAAACACCTTATATGCATTTATGAAATTCTCAATAAATTATTTTAACAAAGAAAGAAACTAGGTCAGAGATGTAGTTCATTTAATGGAGTGTTCACCCAACATGCCAGAGACTCTTGGTTCAGTCCCCATCACTATATGAAACTGAGCATGTTGGCACACATTTTTAATCCCAGAACTTGTTAAGGAATGTTAAGGCAAGAGGACCAGAAGTTCAGGTTCATCCTCAGCTTTTTAGTGACTTTGAGGCTAACCTGGAGTGCACAGACCCTCCCCCGCTGCAATTAAAAAACACCCTATAAGGGGAGGCTTTGAATTATTTATGCTAGTCCCCATGGAAAAATAATATGAACAGTATTGAAAAGTTTTTAATTGAGTAAAATGCATCTTCCACAGACATGGTATTATCATTTGAACTTATATAAGTAATGCCTACATCCGGTTCAGTCTACTAATTTTAAAATGTCATCATAATTGGAAATACAGCATTCAAATGAGAATGTAGAGAAATTGAAATTTAGAGAAGTATGGTTTTTGAATTTCAATAATTATCAGTGGCACTAGAATTAGCTATATTTATTTGAGGGGCAAATAACTAAAAACTCATCCACAGGAAAACAACTGCAGGTTAATTAGATAAGGCCTTCTATTTAAGGATGTCTGATAATTATTAACTTGAATATCCAGACTCTATTAGTTTATTTTCAAAATTAATTCATTTTTAAGAACTTTTTGATATATGGAAGGTCTTGTAAATTGTCTTGTATTAGTTAGAACAATTATTTCTTACATATAGGCAGTGAAATAATTATTCCAAATTTTAATATTGAATTTATTAGTCCAATATTAATGAAACTATCATGAACATAATAGTATAGGGTTGTGATACTAATCATGAACTGTTAAGTGATTTATGCGTGCAGTTCCAATATAAAATTTGATATGGTATGCTTATGGCTATGCCTACTCCAGAATTTATAATAGGCCTAATGGAACATTTGGTGAGTGTACTGCACACTTTAACTAGAGAAACTTCAATGTCTTCCAGTTCATAGTGCCTGAGTGTATTCCAAATTGCTATATATTGACATGCAAGTTTGTTGGCTAATCTAGGTCAATGGTTTCTAAAAAGTTATTTTTAGTGCTTCAGTATTGTCAAAGTATAGCATCCATACCACTGTATGTATTTATCTTTCCATAAATCATAAACATATAGTAATATATTTTGTACATTTTCAAACAGCATAATCACTTGGAAAGGGTAAGATAAATAAAAATCATCTTATACATTTGTTAAGGGTTATATACTCCACTTGGAAGATTCTTGTTCCAAATAAGAAAGGTATATAGAATTATCCTGGCTTGAAAATATGAGCTAGGCATTAGTCCACATAGAAAAAAAGCAACATAAGGCTGGATGTTGTGGCACATGTCTGTAATACCAAAACTTGGGAGGTCGAGATAGGAGAATGGCAATTTTGAAGACAGCCTGTGTTACATAGACTCTCAAAAAAAAAAAAAAAGAAAAGAAAAGCAGCATAAAACGAGGCAACATAAAACAATATAATATTTATACTTACACATTATATTATATAATATTTGATATGTAGAAAATGATAAAATACATATTAATGTTTTCAAATGAGCAATCACTAAATAAATAATACACTTTTAAATGATAAAGAAAACCCTGGGGCTAGGGAGGTGGCTCAACGAGCAAGAGCAGTTGCTCTACAAGCATGAAGACCTCAATTCAAATCCCCAGCACCTATGTAAAAAGTCAGGCATGGCTGTACTGTTCTGTAACACCAGCATTGCGGAAGGGGCATGGATCCCGAGAGCTCACTGACCAGCCAACCTAACCTAAGCAATGAGATTCCAGTTCAATGAGAGACCCTGTCACAAGGCAATAAGGCAGAGAGCAATAAAAGAAAATTTTCAGCATCCTGCTCTGGCCCCTGAACATGCACACACTCATGTGCATACACCACACACACACACACACACACACACACACCACAATGGGGGAGAGACAGAGACAAAGAGAGACAGAGGGAGGCAGAGACAGAGACAGAGACAGAGAGTCAGAGAGAACATCTTTCTATTAATAAGAAATATTGTTTTACTAGGTTGTGAAACCAAAATATGCCATTTAGCACAATTATAATTGTTGTATATGAATGCCCCTGAAAAGGCTCTTGTACCTTGGCTGACAGATGATGGGGCTTTTGGTAAGTGACTGAATTATGAAGGCTCTGATTAGCTCATTGGTCAATTCACAATTTGGTGATTAATTACTTATCGCTGCAACCAAGCTAATGGGGCTCATATAATATGTATACAATAAAATGCAAGACATAATAAAATAAAGGATTTGTGCCGAACAGCATTTCCAGCACTTATAAAATCAAATTTGGGGCAGATGGTATAGTTTAATGGATGAGTGATTTATTCGCGTGTAGAAAACTCAGTTTCATCCCTAGCGTCAGAAAAAGTCAGATCAATAAACAATACCACCCACTTAGCTAGGTAGTTTAGACAAGAGACACTTCTAGTTAAGCACCTATTATAAAGCAGAGTGGAAGATAGTTTAGACATAAGAATAAAACAAAAAGCTCCTCAAAGATATAACGACCAAAAATTAAACGTAAAAATTGTCAAAAAATTCTATTAATATGGGATCTTGAAAAATGTCACATCAGCGGGAAAAAGTGGCATCTAGGCTGATAATGTTGCTACAAAGCAGGACTGAATTACTATATCAGGGCATACCTCTGAGGATCAATATTTGAGTGTGGACTTTCCAGCGCAGCTGTAAATGGGGGAGGGCGCCCATGCTTTTGTAAATAAGCCTCCACCCTGTGCTCTGTTAGCAAGCCCAATAAACTCATTAGAATTTTCCAAAAACAAACAAACAAACAAACAAACAAACAAACAAACAAAGAACAGCGCTAATGAAAACCTTCATTGCTCCACCAAAGTTGACCCCATGTTGGCAAGTCCTTTGATCTTTGATTTTTTTTTCTTATTTTCCCCCCTTAAGCTTCATTTTATGTATTTTTTTTTAACAGTTCCTCAAAAAGCTAAATACAGAATCAATGTATGACCTGGCAATTACACTCTCAGGTATGTACTCAAGCAAAATAAAAGCGTACATTTATGCAGAAACTTGTATGTAAATATTCAACGCTGTATCACTGACAAAAAGTAAAAACAACCCAAATGTCCATTAGCTGGTGAAACCGGGAATATCCATACACAGTGGAATGTTATTTGCCTATGAAAAGGAATGGAGTGCTGGAACAAACCCCAACATGAATAAATTTGAAGACTATGCTAAGTCAAACAAGACAACCACAAAAGACTGCATGTTGCACAGTTCTATTTCTGTAAAATGCCCAGATTAAGAAAATCTACAGAGACAAAAATTAGATTAGGATTACTCAGGGCTGGAGGGGGAGAGAGAGTGGAGACTGGTGTTCAGAGAGATGGAGCGTCTCTCTAAGATGATGAAAATGTTCTAAACTAGACCGCAGTGACAGTTATCCAACTCAGAAATCACTAAAAACCAATGGACTACACACTTTAAATGGGTGTATTGTATAGCCTATTTATAGCTCATTGAACTTGCTATGTAGCCCAGGTTGGCCTTGAACTTGCTATTCTCCTGCCGTAGTCTCCCCAGTGCTGGGATTAGAGCCATGCCCTAACCCCCAGCCAGTTTTTAAGCCATCACCTGCTTCATGTTATTTCTGGAGAAACGTGTTTAAAATTGCCTCTCATTGGAATAATAAAAAATAAATAAATTTAAAAAATAATGAGAAATCTTAAAGTACTCTATGACTAAGGAAATACCATTAAGACAAAAGCTTAATATCTCCTAACAATACATTATGAAATCATATTGTTAGTCAAATTGACAAGATAGATCATTTATGTACATTTAATTTTCTTTTAGAATTGAAGGAAATATAACATTGGAAGACAGTAGCTTTGATGATGTAAACACAACAGACGCACACACTCACATACACATGCACACACACACAGGGGGCTGGAAATAAAGTCTCTCTCTGAAAGTTAGGCATGTGAAAGGCAAAACGGTTGAATGCATCTAACCAGATGAAAAGGCATAAAAGGTTTGTTCTAGGCAGACTTGAAACGTGCGAAAGCTAGCTGATAAGATAAAAGTGATATCCACAGTGCTGGAGAGATGGCTCAGCAGTTAAGAGCGGTTAAGAGCACTAGCTGTTCTTGCAGAAGACCCTGGTTCAATTGCCAGCACCCACATGGTGGCTAACACCCTTCCATAACTTCAGTTACAGGGGATCTGACACCCTTTTCTGACCTCCATGGTTATTGCACGACACGGGTGCACCTGCATACATGCAGGTGATACACTCATACACATAAGATAAAAAAATAATAAATAAAATGAAAATTTAAAAAGTGATATCCAAAGGACAGGTCTGATGAGAAATATTTCTAAAATTTATTTTTATTTCATGTGCATGAGTGTTTTGATTAAATGTATATAAGTGTACCACATGTGTGCCTGATAGCCATTGAGGCCAGAAGAAGGTGTGAGATTCCCTGAGTTCCCTGACCATAACTGGAGTTACTGTCAGTTGTTAGCCACCATGTGGGTTCTGGGAATCAAATCCAAGTCCTCTGGAAGAGCAGTAAGTGCCGTTTAGGGCTGAGCCATGTCTCCAACCCTGAGAAAGAGTTTTTGATTTATTGTATTTGTTTAGTTTGTATGCGTACGTGTGTATGCATGCATGTTGGCACACACATGCTACAGTGAGTGTGTGGAGGTCAGAGGACAACTTACAGGAGTGGGTTCTCTCTTCATACCATATGTGTCCTGAGACTCGAACTCAGGTTGTCAGGCTGGGTAGCAAGTACCTTTACCCCCTGAGTCATCTTGATGGCCTCAAGAAACATTTTTGAGATAAACAGAGAATGGTGTTTCAGCCCATTTATACTGTTACAACAAAGAACCTTAGAATGAGTAATTTTGTAAAACAGATATTAAGTGCCCACAGTTGTGAAGATTAGAGGTCTAAGATCAAGGCACTAGCAGATTCAAGGCCCAATGAGGGCTCATCTTCATAGGTGGCACCTTCTGTGTCCTCACACAGCAGAAGGGCAGGCAAATACCATTTTAATAAGGAGACAGTTCTATTCATGAGACTGGGACCCTCATGACTTGTTCACTTCCCAAAGCCTTCACCTCTTAATAGTGCCACAGTGAGTATCAGGTTCAAGCATGTGAATGGGGGGGCATTGATATTTCAGACCATAAAAGATGGCATGTAGGGGTGATGAAGAGAAGGGATCTGGCTTGGGTAATGAGTAGTTTATTGGTGCCCTTCACTGAGAGTGAGAAACTTTGGAGGAGGAAGAGGAAAAGGAGGAAGAGAAAGAGGTGGAGGAGGTAGATGAGGAGGAAGATGAAGAGGAGGTGGAGAATTAAGAGCAGGGAGAGGTGGCAGAGGAGGAAGAGGAGGAGCAGAGGGAACTCAGGTTGGCCAAAGCTGAGATGTAGGAGTTTGAAATGGAACTCTCCTGTGACCTGTTGATCACATGGATAGGGACTTAGGCTACACGGTCTGAACTGCACATCCAGATGTGGGATGTCAGTTTTCAGGGGCCCAAGAGTAGATCAGCTGGCTGGAGGAAGTCAGACTTTGTAAATGAAGGGGAGAATTGGAGGTAATCAAGAGGATAAAATAGCAGAGGACAATTTCACATACTGTGGAAAGGAAAACTTCTGTACCACTTCAAGGGCATATTATTTCTCTCCTCTGTGTTTTTCTTTAAATTAAAAAATATTTAATGTGCATGAGTGTGTTCTTTTTGTTTTTCTTGTTTTTATAAAAAATATTTAATAACCACATGATTAGAAGAAGCATTTCATTACAGCATTAACACAGTCAATAAAAATTTCCAGAGCAAAGATGCATCTCTTTCAAAATTGGCTATAAATTTCTAGGTTCACAGTTGAATTAATACAGTTACACAATATTGAACCCAGTATAAACCCTGTAAGACATAAAACTGAATGAGGTTTTAAACTTTAAAAAAGATCTCCATTTCATTTTAAAATATACTGTTTCCTACAGAAAAACTCATTTTTAATGCTACTAACACTTACATGTTTGCACATGCATCTCTAATCTCTATGTATCTGATTATTAATAGTCACAGTAGGTTAATTTCTGAGATCCTTGGCACCTGAGCATGGCTATAAAATCATCAGATAGATTTTAATGGTAATGTGTTTCACCTCTACTGATTAACATGAAGCAAATTTTTATGAGTCTTCTTCAGATATAACTCATTTTTTGTTGATTTTTTTGCGTGTATTTCATACAGAATATCGCAAACAATCTTATTCATCTATATACTCACATCCCAAATGGCACCTTCCCATAGTCTCCCCACGGCCTGTACTGGAGCCCATATACTCTGTAATCCCTGCTACTTTCCACTGTGTTGGCAGCGTCCCCAGCCATTCTCCAGTGCTTGTCCGTCCACTGAATCTAGTCAGTCTATCTAGAGTTCCTTGTTATCGGAAGATCAACTGTTCCTCAGGTAGCAGCAATCAGTTGTCAATATTCGTTTAGGTAAGATTGGGGTCTGCTGTTCATTTTCCCAGTGCTGAGTTTTATATCTGGGAGTCTCTTGGGCCACCCTGGCCAACAACTCAAAGGAAAGTATCTCCTATCTGGCATTGTTTCTTGTCATGTAGCTTTTAGCTATATACATGGACTCTTAAAGAATTATATTGATCCCTTTAATCTTTGGTTATACTTTCTTTTTGGGTGTTTAAGACCATAGAGTTGGCTGAGAAAAAACAATTTATTTTTACTCTTAAGGTTGTTTGAGGATCTGTTCCTCAGGGGTCACATGGGCTTGGGAGGAGCCCCTGGCTCTGTTCTTTTACCAGTTCCATCTATGTTAAGATAAGTCAAAGGTCCTGCTCGACCACGGCTGGCTTCACTTGGAAGCATAGAGGAAAGGTTTCCTCTGTGTTGACCCTCCTCCTTGTAGAGTGGACACTGGCTCAAGTCCATTTGGTGGAGTGTCCATGGCCTCCATGATCAAGAGGTCAGGTTACTCACCACAGTTACAGGATATTTTGAGAGACTGTCATAGTCCCCTGGAGCTTAGTCGACCTAGGAGGGCAAGGAATAAAAGCTGTCCTTTATGTCCCTCTGATCAAATTAGTAAAAGCATTAAAGTATGGCTGTTAGAAATCCAAGAAAGTAAGTTCCACCAGTCTGGTACTTATAATTACCATGTGCTATGTAGCTAAAGCTTAGGCAAAGACCAAACATTCTCAGATAAACCTTGCCTGGACGTATATTACATTCCTTGAGCTAGTTGAATGTATACGTATACTTTGTCAGTAGTTTGTTCGATTAATATGGTTCCCTCTGTTTTTTTTTGTTTTTATTTTTATTTTCTTTAAAATATTTTTATTTATCATTTTTATTTTATGTGTATGAGTGTTATGCCTGCATGTATATAAGTGCACCTGTGTCTTGCAATGCCTGCAGAGGACAGAAGAGGCTGTCGGATCCCCTAGAACTGGAGCTACAGACTGTTGTTAGCTGCCATGTGGGTGCTGGGATTTGAACTCGGGTCTTCTGCAAGAACAGTCAGAGTCCTTAACTGCTGAGCCATCTCTCCAGTCCCCATCCCTCTGGCTTTTTAAAAACTAGCCAGGCATTATTTATCTCTCGCATTGTCTAACCCTTTCACCATGGTTTCCCCATTTAAAGTACCCCAAATTTTCCCATTTCTCCCTTAATAATACCCTTCTCCTATGGTCCCACCTCTCTTGAGCTCCTTCTTTCTCTTTATCCCCGAGTTTCCTTGTATAACCTTCCATCTCCCCTCCCTTTATAATAACCCCATTTTAATCCATATCTCTCTTATTAATGCCTGTTTCCTACTATTTTTCTCTTTCAGATTCTTTCTTTTCCTTTACCTCCCTTGTTACTTTTCATTATCCTGGTTCCTGTAGTTATGTCTAGATACATATTCACTTATCAGAATTTGGTGCTAGGATCCACATATGAGAAAGAACATAACGTTGTTTTGTTTGTTTGTTTGTTTTGTGTTTTTTTCCCTCTGAGTCTGCATTACTTCACTTAGTATAACAGTTTCTAGTTCCATCCATTTACCTGCAAATTTCATGATTTCATCTTTCTTTACTGCTGAG
>NW_008351466.1:427587-435762 GCF_000622305.1 Nannospalax galili | reverse complement strand
TAACTGGGTCAAATGGTAGGTTCATTTGTAGTTTTTTAAGAGCTTTCCACAGTGCTTACCATAGAGGTTGAACAAGTTTGAAATCTCACCAGCAGTGGTTGAGCATTCCCCTTTCCCTAAATCCTCTCCAACATTTGGTATCATTTGTTCTCTTGATCTTAGCCAGTCTGACTGGGATAAGATGAAATCTTAAATTGGTTTTAATTTGCATTTCCCTAATTACTAATGATATTGATTGAATATCTTTTAAGATGCTTCTTAGCCATCTTTATTTCTTCTTTTGAGAACTCTCTGTTCATCTCCTTAGCCCATCTTTTAATTGGGTTACTTCCTTTCTTGATTCCTTGTTTTTTGAGTTTATTATGTATTCTGGATGCTAAACCTCTGTTGGATGTTTCTCCCATTCTGTGGGTTTTCTCTTCACTTCCTTGGTTGCTCCTTTTGATGTACTTTAATGAGGTCCCATTTGTTGATACTTGATCTTGTTTCCTGAGCAATTGATGTCTGGTTTATAAAACCTTTTGCTACACCTATATCTTGTAGGTTATTGCCAATGTTTTCTTCTAACAGTTTCAGGGTTTCAGGCTTTACATTGAGGTCTTTGATCCATTTGGAGCTGACTTTTGTGCAAGGTGAAGATAGGGGTTGAGTTTCATTCTTCTATAGGTGGAGATCCAGTTTTGCCAGCACCATTTGCTAAAGATTCTGTCTTTCCTCCAGTAAATGCTCTTGTCCTTTTTGTCAAATATCAGGTGGCTGAAATTGCATGTACTCATATTTGGGTCTTCAAATTTGTTCCATTGATCTATGCGTCTATATTTGTGCCAGTACCATGTTGTTTTTATTACTATAGCTCTATAATACAGTTTAAAATCTGGTATAATAATCCCCCCAACATTGCTGTTAGTGCTCAGGGTTGGTTTGGCTATCCAAGGTCTTTTGTGCTTCCATATGAATCTCAGGATGATTTTCCAATTCTGTGAGAAATGTCATGGGGATTTTGATTGGCATTGTATTGAATCTGTAAATGGCTTTTGGTAGGATGGTCATTTTAACAGTATTAATTCTTCCCATCCATGAGCATGGGATGGGAGGTTCTTCCATTATCTGATATCTTCCTCAATCTCTTTCTTTGAAGATTTATAATTTTCATTGTAAAGGTCTTTAATGCTTTGGTCAGGTTTATTCTGAAATATTTTAATTTGTTGCAGCTATTGTGAAAGGGAGTGTTTCCATATATTCTTTCTCTGATTGCTTGTTATTGGTATAAAGGAAGGCTATAGACTTTTGTAGATTAATTTTACAACCTGCCACTTTACTGAACGTTTTAATAATTTCTAGGCATTTTCTGGTGGAATTTTTGGTGTCTCTTAGATATAATATCATATCATCTGTAAAAAGGGATGATTTGAGCTCTACTTTTCCAATTATTACTCCTTTAATTTCCTTCTCTTGTCTTATTCCTCTTGCAAGAGTTTCAAGCACTGTATTAAAAAGGAATGGAGATAGTGGACATCCTTGCTTGGTTCCTGATTTCAATCGGAATGCTTTCAGGTTCTTTTGCATTTAGAATGATGTTGGCTATGGGTTTGTTTTATATGGGTTTATTTATATTGAGGTATGTTCCCTCCAGTCCAATTCCCTCTAGGACTTTGAACATAAATGCATGTTGAATTTTGTCAAAGGCCTTCTCTGCATCTATTGAGATGACCATGTGGTTCTTGCCTTGAGTCCATTTATATGATTTATGACATTTATTGACTTACATATATTGAACCATCCCTGCATCTCTGGAATAAAGCCGACTTGATCATGGTGGATGACCTTTTGGTGTGTGTCTGTATGCGGTTTCCAAGTATTTTGTTGAGAATTTTTGCATCTATGTTCACTAAGGTTACGGGTCTACAGTTTCTTTTTTGGTTGTATCTTTATCTGGCTTTATTAAAGTGATGCTGTCTTCACAGAAGGAATTTGGAAGTTCTCCCTCCATTTCTGTCTTTTTGAATAAATTAAGCAGTATTGAATGTAGATCTTTAAATGTCTCACAGAATTCTGCTGTAAATCCATCTGGTCCTGGGCTATTTTTAGTCGGGGGTTTTGTATTACTGTTTCAATTTCCTTATGTGTTGTGGGTCTGTTTAAGCTGTTGATCTCTTCTTGGTTTAACCTTGGTGGTTCCCCTGATTTTAGATATCCATTCATTTCTTTTAGATTTTCAAATTTGGTAACATATAGGTTTTTTAAATATTCCCTTATAACGGTCTGCATCTTTTATTTGTCTGTTGTGATGTTTCCCCTTTCATCTCTGATTTTGTTGATTTGGAGGTTCTCTTTCTTCTGGTTAACTGGGCTAGCGGTCTGTTAATCTTATTTATCTTTGCAAAGAATCAACTTTTGGATTCTTTGTTTCTTTTTATTGTTTTCCTTGTTTCTATTTCATTAATTTCTGCTCTGATATTTCTTATTTCTTTTTGTCTCCTGGGTTTGGGTTTCATTTGTTGTTGTTTTTCAAGTGTCTTGAGTTGCAATGTTAAGTCATTTGTTTGTGTTCTTTCTGATTTTTTTAATGTAGGCACGTAGAGCTATAAACGTCCCTCTAAGGATTGCTTTCAACATGTTCCAGAAGTTTTGTTGTGTTGTATTGTCCTTTTCATTTCGTTCCAGGAATACTTTTATTTCTGTCTTAATTTCTCATTTGACTCATTCAACATTCAGGAGTATGTTGTTTAATCTCTATGTGTTCATGTAGTTACTAGGGTTTCTTCCGGCGTTGATTTTAAACTTTATTGCATTGTGGTCTGATAGAATGCATGGAATTATTTCAATCTTTTTGTATTTGTTGAGGTTTGTTTTGAGCCCCAGTATATGGTCTATTTTGGATAAAGTTCCATGGGGCACTGAATAGAAAGTATATTCTTTGTTGCTTGGGTGGAATATTCGGTAGATGTCTGTTAGGCCGATTTCATGTATGGTATTGTTTAATTAAGTGCTCCCTCTGTTATTCTCTGTCCTGTTGACCTATCTAATGGAGACAATGGGGTATTCATGTCCCCTACTATTAATGAGTTGGGATTAATCTGGTTCTTAAAGTCCTTTAGTGCTGTTTTTTTTTTACAATAAACTTTTTATATAAATAGGAGTATTCTCAAAAGTAACTATTAGGTTAGACATGGTAATATATGCCTGCAATGCCACTGTAATGCTGTTTTTATGAAGTCGGTGCACCAGAGTTTGGTGAATATATGTTCATGATTGTAATATGTCCTTGGTCAACTGTTCCTTTGATCAGAATGAAGTGGCCCTCTTTATCTCTTCTGATTAATTTTAGTTTGAAGTCTATTTTGTCAGATATTAGAATTGCAACGCTTGTTTTTTTCCTAGTACCTTTCACTTGGTATATTTTTTTCCATCTTTTCACCTTAAGGTAGTGCCTGTCCTTGAAAGTGAGATGAGTTTCTTGCAGACAACAAAAAGATGGGTTTTGTTTCTTAAGCCATTCAACTAGTCTGTGTCTTTTGACTGGCAAGTTCAATCCAATGATAATTAAAGTTATTAATGAAAGAGCTGTATTGATTCCTGTCATTTTTTTCTGTTCACATTCTTGGTGTAACTGATATGCAGTGGAAAGTTTCTTTTCTGGTCCTGTCTATTTGGTGCTCTATATGCTTCTTGTATTTGTATTGGCATGTCTTTCTCTAATTTTAGGAAATTTTCTTCTATAATCCTGTTGAAGATCTGTTCCATACCATCATCCTGAAATTCTCCTCCTTCCTGTATGCCTTTTTATGATGTCACACAGTTCCTGCATATTCCACTCTTGTGTTTCTTTGTCTGTGGTTTTTCTTTTTTTCTTTTATCATACAGAGCAATGCTTTTCAATTTTGATCAGGTACAGTTAATTTTAAATGTATTATGTTTTTTTGCCATATGCTTTGTTTAACCTAGAGTCAAGAATTTTTTCTAGGTCTTTTTCCACCCAAGAATTATAGATTTTATATTTTACATTTAGCTCTGTGTTCTATTATGAGTTGATTTTTTTTCATATGATGTGAAATGAAAGTTGAGGTCCTTTTACAACTGGCAAATGGATGTCCAATTTTCTAGCACCACTTGTTGAAGTGTCTTGCCCCCCATGCAATTACTTTAATTATTTTTTAGAAAAATCAATTGGTCATGTAAGTTTGTATATGTTCCTAGATTTTTATTCTGTTCTATTGATCTATAAGCCCATATTTACACCAAATATCACACGATTTTGATTACTGTAGCTTCTAAGTTAAAATTCCAAATTATATTTAGTTATGTTTGATGAAAATGTTTTTGCTTTTCTTTAGGCCAGGACAATTGCCAAATCCAAATTTTACACATAGGCAGCAATATTTTAGGCCCAGTGACAAATCAACTAGGCATGATAGCATGTGAGCTACACTAAATTGTTTGTTCACAAAAGGATAGTCAATTGCAGCTTCTTAGTGTCTTCATCTAATCAACACCCTCATGGTTTGTCAAACTCTATCATCAGTAGTTTCTCAATACATAGCTCAATGAATAAGTGAAGTGTTAAATGAATTATAGCATCTTTTCTCACCATTTTTTCTCCTACTCCCGTGGTACCACTGGGCCTGGAAGAAAGGTATTTTTTTCTTTTGTCGTTTTTCCTCACTATTTCAAGACTGTAGCTCTTCTCATCTTTTATGTACCCTAGCTCCTTTCGGTCCTAAACTATTAGACCAAACCAGTGTTACTCTTTTTGTTGCCTCTCACTCACTGAAGATTTTAGCATTTGATTTACTGTCTGCTTTTCTCTTCACTATTAATCTTGTCATCAGTCTTGGTGACTTCAACATCATGTAAACAATCCAACAAACTTATCATCTCCATGATCTTATCTCTGAAATAATGATTTAAGAGTTATATTTCCTGGTGATTTTGTCTTATAGCCTTACTCTAATGAGTCTTCAATTCCATTGGGATCTTCAATTCATTGAACTTACTGTCATGTTTTACTGTTTGTGACTTTCTTTCTGTTCCTTCTATTCTGTCTTAAATGATTTTGTGTTGGATCATGATTCTGGAGGCTAGGAAGTCCAAGATTGAAAAATTGTATCAGGTGATTCATAGTGTGGCAAGAAGGTGGGGGTTGAGGAATAGGTTGACTTTTCAGCCTTAAGGTTTTTAATATTGCTCATTTTTTACAATTTCTTTTTATTTCATGTGACTGAGTATTTTATCTGAATGTATGTAGGTGTACCATGTGCATGAAATGCTTGTAGAGGCCAGAAGAAGATGTTGTATCCCCTGGAACAGGATTTATGAATGAAAATCTGAACCTTGTTTATGCCCAAGTCTGCTCCTCCACTTCCGTTTTGGATTAGCTAAATCCATTCAATTTTACTTGCTGTTCTTTCTTAAATGTTAAGGAGGCAGTCTTACTACATTTCCTTCGTAAATTCACTTCACTAGTCTCTAAAACACTATATACCATCTATTTGCCCTTCAAAGTTCTCAAAATTATGTGTGAAATCCAGAACATACATTTGTATTTCGTTCCATATCAAATTTTATTACCAGTTTTGAGGGGGTACTATAGTAGACAAGAAATAATTACTGCTCAGAAAAGTTCCTTTTATTTCTTTCTACAGTTTTATTGCTGTACTTCTCTTGTGCTTCTTTTTTTCTGGTCTTGTATAAATTCAAGTTCATGTCAAAGGAAGATAAATAGACTTTGTTTCTGATTATTCAGGTTGTGTTTCACATGAAAACCAATGGAAAATGCTGCATAGAATGTTTTAAAATTCTTCTTAAAAGTATCAAAGAGTTGGCAAGATTCTAAGAAATTACCAGGTCAACAATCTTACTGAAAGCCAAAATCCGATAAATAAGAAAAACACAGAAGCTCTTTTAACCCTGAGGGTATTTGCCAAACTATTGAGTTTGAGCTGAAATGTTCATGGGCTAATGAGGCATGAAGAACAGAAGACAAAGTGCAGTCACTGTGTGCTTATAAAGAGTCCAACCGAGGCATCTTTTGATAAAGGTGCATTCCCAAAAGCATTAGCGTAAGTTCTCCCCTCTAGGGCAAGTTTCTTTGGCACTGAACACATGGGAGGTTCCTAGAATATTGAAGAGCCTAGTGGTACTCTCAAGACATTTGCAAACTAAATATCTAACACTTCATAACCAAAATGCTCACGTTATTATCAGTAAGTTGAGATAAATGTTATTGAAGATAAAGAATGGCATTTAAAAGATAATAAATTCAATAGAACTACAACACATACACCAGAACTAACTAATAAAGTTGTTTGTACTTGATAATATAATTTAGAGAATAAGCAAATTTTGATATAAGTATAATGAAGACTGTACAAAGTCATAATAAAAGTGAAAGATTTTAGCATATTTCTTGATGAATAGTATAAGCATAATAGAAAAAACATAAAAGCTGGGTGTCATGGTAGATGCCCGGAATCTTAGTGTTCAGGTGATTGAGAGGAGGATAGTGAGTTCTAAGCCACGCTTGTCCATGAAGGAAGATCCTATCTCAAAGATGTGCCTACTTGCAATAGTGGTATGACTTATGGACGTAGCCAACCACTTTGTGATTGGAGTCGTGTCCCTACTCCACAAGAGGGAATTCACATCTTGTACTGTAAACCTGCTCAAAAACCCTAAGTTGGGAAGGATATAGGCCCTAGGGTGGAACATACTATCATTACTTTGCAAAATGTACAAGATATACCTGTGGAATTACCTTCTCTATATTTATGTTTGTGTCCATAGATTAGTGCTACTTTCAAGTTTGGTTAGAGAAACTTCTTTTTTGCAGTGGGTGACAGTTAATGTAGCTGGTCAAGGTGTTAAGAATGATTCCATTGAAAACTTAGCCATAAATGAGACATCTATATTACCTCCCCCCCAAAGCTAAGGAAACATTATGGAAGAACTGGCAGAAACAATGTAAGAACCAGAGAAAGAGGAAAAGTGTTGGAAAACACTATCTTCTGGGCATGACATGCCTGTTGTACTCTTGAACTCAGCAGATGTGATTACCTGTACAAGACCTCCACATGACTGGGCTTGTCAACATTCTGTCATGGAGAGGAGAAGAGCTGATAGGTCCCTCCCTCCTGGAGGTTCTATAGACAGTTAATGGGAGGCTGCTACCAGGAGAGGCTCATAAGGTCCCATCCCTCCCTTATGATCTATAGGCAGGTAATGCTTTCTGGGGGAGGGAGAGAATTTTCTTTAGTGGTGCAGTCACTGGTATGTTGCCTGTGCTTTAGTGAGCAACCCTTCACCCATGCTCCTATAAATGACCCTAATTAAACTCTTTAGTCCACCAGAAAAAGACAGAAAAGTAGATGGGAAAATAGTTAAGAACTGAAAGGAATCAGTTGGAGGGAGTGGGATGGAGGCAAAAATATGTATGTAAAAATGTCATAATGAAACCCATTATTGTATATAATTAATATAAGCTAAAAACAGAAAGAAAGAAAATGACAGCAAGACATAAAATACTTTCACATTGTTTTGCCTATTTTTGCACCGCCAAGCCTTGTTGCACTTGGCTTCTGAGGACTGGCATATGTTAGACTTCTGTCCTTGAGTTACTTGATTTCCTTCACTTGCCTGTGCAAAAAGACAGAAATTCTGAGAGTTCATATCCCTACAGTGGCCATATAGACAATGATGAACTGATTTCAAGATATAAAAGCCCAACTCTCTTGGCCAAACTCTGAGGCATAATTTACTCTTCTGAACTCCCTTCAGAGTCAGGTAGAGGCTTCCACTTTCTCTGGAATCTTATTGCTTACTTAGTTTCTTTCCTTTTCCTGTATTGCTTTTCCCACTCCCTTACTGGTTTCTCCAAGGAACATTTCCTTAATAAATCACTTACACGAGCCCTTATCTTAGGTTCGTTTCTGGGAAATGAGATCGGAGACCTGCAGTAAATTGTGGAGCTTTGTGTGAAACTCAGGGCTGGGTCACATTGAGGTATTTGAGATATTTTGCCTAGTTTCCTGCTATATACTGTACAAAAATCTGCACATTTTGCATAAATATAAAATTTTAATTAAAGTATAAACATGATTTTCTTAAACGTGAGTTTTATAAAACCTTAAAAGTATGTAATTACCTATCCATTACAGGATAGCTAAAAAATAAAGATAA
>NW_008351466.1:410144-427462 GCF_000622305.1 Nannospalax galili | reverse complement strand
CTTGAAAACTGTAAGAAATGCCACAGTGTTATAATCAGTGCATGATTAAATCTGACTTAAAGCTTTTTTCTGCAAGCTTGACTTGCAGAATATTCAATCACTGTTGATCATTTTCTGTAGTAGCTCAGGTTAAGGTCTTGTTAAAGTCTCACTGGAATTCCAACTTTCTTAGAAAACAGGACACTTCAGTTTCTACCGTTCTGTTCCTTCTGAGTCAAGGTTAGTCTCAAAATTCTTTGCTGAGGTGAAGACTTTTGATATTTAGGCCTAATTCTTTTAACTGGATCACTGAGTTGTTCTCTTCTGAGCTCCTGTTATGGAGCTTCAGCACTATGTGAAAATTCCTAAGGATCTGAAAATTCCTATGACATTGCCCAGTCTTAGGAAACTCTCTTGGTCTCCTTTCCCTTGATCCCTTAATCACTCCTCTCCTGTCCCCTTGCCATACAATCGCCTCTAGAAACTCAAGCTTTCAATAAACAAAAGCCAGGAAGGGTGGTTGTTGACAGACTACAACTATTTTCAGCCCTATAGCACCAACTTCCCCAGGAGTAAAGTACAATGGACCTTATTATCTTTGTGAAACTGGGAGTGGAGATTGTAAAAGAAGAAAAATATAGAGAACAAGACACAAAATTATAAATAGATATTTTAATGCATTCTCCTGCCATGCTTTCATCAAATTTAATCATATAAAAATCTTTCATTGGTTTATTAACAATAAGATACTCTGTCAATAATATACATGCAAATGTTCATCATATGCCTAGTTGTGTATGAAAAAAGCCCATAATCTGCTATAATTTTTCTGCCCATAATTTACATGAGAAATGATTATTATATAGATTAATGAGATTGCATCAACCCCAAAAGCTTCTGGACCACAAAGGAAACAATGAACAGAGTGAAGACACAACCCATGGAGTGAGAGAAAATATTGCTAAACCATTCTTTTGATAATGGGTAACAACTCACTAGCAAGAAAACAAACAACTCAATTAAAAATGCACACTCCCAGGGCTGGAGAGATGGTTCAGCCGTTAAGAGCACTGATTGTTCCTGTAGAGGACCTGGGTTCGATTCCCAGCACCCACATGGCAGCTATGAACTGTCCTTAACTCCAGTTCCAGGGGAATCCGAAGCCCTCTTCTGACCTCCGTGGCATTGTACGACATGGGTGCACTCACATACATGCAGGCAATACACTCACATACATAAAATTAAAATGATAAATAAAATATAAAAATGCACACTCCTATCCTCTAAAATTTAATAAATTACTGTTTATTTTTTAAAGATCTGACATCTTCTAATTTTAAAAAATACTTTATTTATTATTTTTACTTTATGTGTATGTGTGTATTGTCTGCACGTAAGTTCACCCGGGTCATACAATGCCTGCAGAGGACAGAAGAGGTGGTTGGATCCCCTAGAACTGGAGTTGTGGACAGTTGTTAGCTGCCATGTGGGTGCTGGGATTCGAACCCAGGTCTTCTGCAAGAACAGCCAGTGTTCTTAACCACTGAGCCATTTCTTCAGCCTGACATCTTCTAATTTTAATTAATTAATTATTTATTTGATGTGTGTGTGTGCGCGTGCGTATGTGTGTGTGTGTGTGTGTGTGTGTGTGTGTGTGTGTGTGCACCATGGTGCATGTGCAGAGGTCAGAGGATAACTTGCAGGAATCAGTTTTCTCTTTCCACTCTGTAGGTCCCTGGGATTCAACTCGTGTCAGGTTTGGTAGCAGGCGTCAATATCAACTGAGCCATCTTGCTGGCCTTACTGTTTCTCTACATTATTTCCTAAGAAGTTCGACATTTTAACTGGATCTCATTACACACATTCAGTCTTAAAATGTGTCAGGATGAAGACATTGAGGATTCTCCTTGAAATGAAGCACCAACTAAGCACTTTGTGTGCTGTCTGTCCTATTTAGGAGCTTCTGCATATTGATAAGTGGAGGAAGAAACTGTCCTGGTGAAAATTTCACATTCTTGAATTTGGTTTCTTGAATAACACTCTCTACCTAACCTAACGTATGTTTCCGGGTTTGAAATTGATAGACTCTTTATAGTCACTGTTTTATGCTGTGGGCTTTTTTATTTTTATTTTTGTATGGATGTGCACATCTGTGTGTTCCTGTTTGCACAGGTGGATGTGTGTGTATGCATACATGTGCCTGTAGAGGCAGAGGTCAACATCTGGTGGTGTTCCTCAGAAACCACGTATTTTATTTTTCAGGACAGTCTTTCACCACAAGTGGTGGTAGCAGCACAACACCTTTAATCTCAGCAGTCAGAGGCAGTGGCATGCTGATCTCTGTGGGTTCAAGCCAGTCTGGTCTTCATAATGAGTTCTAGATTAGTCAGGGTTTGAGACTCTGTCTCAAAAGAACAAAACAAAACACCGAAGTCTCTCACTGGGACCTGGGACTTGCCAATTAGACTAGACTGTCTGGACAGAGATCTCTAGAGCTCCTCCTGTCTCTGACTGTACAGTGTTGGAATTACAGGTATGTACTACATTGCCGGGCTTTTATTGTGGCATTACTACCTTATTATAATCATCTGAACAAAATACCTGACTGTTAAATTTAGTTTTTAAGATTGGGCACAAACTCAGAGGACACTCGTTCCCTGAGATGTGTCCTGGAACTGTGCTCATGGATCAGGCCATACTCACATTTTTATTCCAAATGGTTTCTTCCACTTCATTGGGGAGGTACAAATTTGGCTCCCCCCTAATCTTAACAAACCATCCTGTCTCTTCATCCCTAGTTCTAGAATATCTCATTCACCTAAGTTCACACACCCTTTCCAGTCTCCACTGTGTGCAATGGAGATGGGTTCACTGGCTTTCAGCACTTCAATATGTCAATTCTCAAGCATACCCACAATTGAACCACTCATGTTTTTGGGTGGGGTACCAAATTGAGGTTGCCAGGGAAGTGCTCTTGTCACAGGTCACAGGACACAGGGCACACCAGGCACAAGACACAAAGTTTGTTGAGTTTGCAAAGGATAATTAAAACACATTAGTCTACATTATGTGCATTATGTAAACATAATTCCTACGTTTTGTGTGGGTGCTGGGGATTGAATTTGGATCCTCATGCTTGTGCTGGAAGAGCTTTACTAACTGAGCCATCTCCCCAGCTGTGGTGTGGGCTTTCATCATCCTTCTGGAACACAAAGGAAAAAAAAAATATGTCTCTAGTATAAAGTGTGGTGGGAGATAAAATAGTGGGGGTAGAAAACAGGAAAACTTACAGAGATGAGATGAGTTGTTCCTTTGGTTGAACAGAGATTTATCACTTCCCCTAGTCCCATGAGAGCACTCATTCTCCCATGTAGAAATGGCATGGATTTGGTGCAGGTACTATGGGCAGAGACAAGACACCAAAGCATGCCTTTTCTCCAGGAAGCAGTTTATTGGTTCTAGCACCTGACTCTGTGAGATAGTTTTCAAAAGCAGAGTCTCGAACAAAGAAAGACCCAGGCTTTTTTTACCCACTGTTAGTTCCCCTTTACAGTTCAATTTCTTTGTCTCCCATATATGGTAACAAGCATATCCTGATTGGGTGCTCCATGCTTCAAGGTCATGACAGGCAGAACTGTGTACATGCACTAAGGCACATTCCATCCTGTAGTCTTTCTTCTTTCTTGGGGGGGTTGGTGGTTCCTGCCACAGACTCACAAGGAAAAGAAACATGACAGTATTTTCCTTTTTTCCACATGCTCTCTAGGTCATGCTGACCCCCTCAGTGGACGCATATGTGCAGTTCAGAATATCCTGGCCCTTTTACTACTAGCAAGGTAAAGCTCTTGTACATTTCTGACTCTACCCAGCTCCCTCTTCAGAAAGCTCAAGTCCCTCTTCTTTTTCTCTTCCAGAGTGCTCCTCAGCCTCTGACTTCACATGGATTCCAGAGAGGAAAGGGATCATTTCTTCAATTCAGACTGCCATCACATGGTCCTTGCATTCTCAGGGCACTTCCTGGTAACTGATGAGTGAACATGCTCTGAGGCTGGTTGATCAGTTCATGGGAGCATGGTGAAAAAGGATTTTCCTTTGGGAAAGGGCTGTTTTGGGCAGGATATGAACCTCAGGTCCAATAGCTATAGATATGGAGCTGCTTAGTCACAGAGTAAGGCAGTTCATGGAACAGAATACTTTAAAGCAATTAATATGATTTTTTTAAAGCAAAGATGAGTAATCTGTCTCTACTGAAGACCAAGTTAAGGGTTTCTGGCAAACCCCTCCTCAGGAGTAATGAGAGAGGAGAATGAAAATAAGGCCCTCAGATGAAGACTCTCTTCAAGTGTCCAGAATTATCTGCCCAAATCAGAAGCTGAGGTGAGGCCACGAAGGAAATAATCACAAAAACAAAGCAGTGATTGGATGCTGTGATGAATTCTGCTGCAGCATTTATCAGCCCTCTCTACATGTTGGAAGAAATAAATCACATCTTTTTGGTAGGAAATGGGGAAAAAATCAAATAAATCTTCCAGTGAATAAGAGCCCTAGGAAAACAAGCAACAGTTTGTGAAAGGCTGTACTGAAAGTCAAAACTCTGAGGGATAGTTCTGAACTTTAGAGCGATAATGTAGTTCCTGGCAGGGACATCATAAGTGCAAAATATTGAAGACACTCTGTCATTTGTTAACAATATTGAATCACTGGTCATGCTTCCTTTAAACCTCTGGCACAAATCACCCATCACTGTACACTTTGGGTGGTAAAGGAGAGAATAACCTGGAAAATTTGTGGCTGTGAGGAGACTCTCTTTCCAACACATCAAAATGATGAACTCTCTGCTATTAATAAAGTCTTTTTATGTATGCAAAAATCTATTCATTGCAGTGGCTAATTGGTCAGATATCCTCTCATGTTGAAGCTAATTGTCTCTCTTCTGTTCCTTAACAGTGCCTCAAATAGGGGTGGGAATTCATGTCCACCTACCACATCCATGATAGGATTTTGTCTGGCTTGAGCTTGAGTATGTCTTGTACATACTGTCACAGTTGCTTTGAGTTCATATGTACAACTGCCATGCTGTCTGTAAAACACTTTCCTGCAGCACCTGTGGCTCTTGTAATCTTTCTAGCCCCTTTCACAATGATTTCTGAGCTTTGGGAGGAGAAGGTATGATACAAGGTGTTCCATTTATGGTAAAGCACTCTGAAGTCTTTTATTCTATGCATGTTGACCAACTTAAAATGAGCAGGATGCAGAGTTACTGTGCCAATGTTACTGTTATATGCGAATAAACAGCCTGACTCTAAGCTTTATTTATGAGTGGGCCCAAACTTGAAGGGCACAAGTTCCTCCAAATATTTCCTGGAACTGTGCTTCTGAGCCAGGCCTCACCCATACTTTTATTCAAAACCATTTCTCCAACATCAATTCAGGAACTGCACATGCTTGAACAGTCTTGTTCTTTCATCCTTAGGCCTAAAACATCTCATACACACAACATCAGGCACCCTTCTAAATGTTCATTGTTTTTAATGATGGTATGAATATGTGATGCTCTTTAGTGCTTTCATTTGTTAATTCTCAAGCATACCACACTCATTCATTATCTTAGGTGGAGCACAAGAGATTTGGAGGGATCAAGGTCAGATGCCCAGGTCATAAGAGCACATAGTTTAGCGAGCTTGTTTGATGTAGCTTTTTTGGTTGCAAGGTTAATTAAAAGCCATTAGTCCAGATTCTGTCCATTTTGTAAAAGGCATTCCTACAGTGGGGAATTGAAAAGCAGGATAGAGAAGGGAGCACAAGGGAGGATAACTAAGGACCTTTAAAAAAAGACATGAAAACTTGCTACTGTAGAAGCTTCTTAAAATATACACATATGTATATCTAAAAAATTTAAATGGAGTTACCCTATAATGGGGAGATAATGCCCCAACCAGACACCACAAATTAAAAAGCCCAGTGCCACAATGGTTGATTTTTGAACAATGGAGCAGTCTTGCATCCCAGAAGTAAATCACAAGTGATCATGGTGCATAATTCTTTTATATATTACTTAATTATATTTGTTAATATTTTGCTAAAATTTTTGGTTTTATGTTAATAGACACTACTACTCTGTAGTCCTATCCCCTTTTTTAGTATTGTCTTTGTAAGATACTGTGTTAGGCAAAATATCTAATTTCATGGTCTGGACAGATAGCTCTAAGAGCACTGGCTGCTCTTGCTAAGGACCTGTGTTTGGTTTCCATCACTCACATGGCAGCTAACAACTGTCTACAACTCCATTTCCAGGGGATCTGATGTCTTCTTCTGACCTTTGTGAGCACTGCACACATGTGGTGCGCTTACATTCACACATACAAAACACTCATATACATAACTAACTAAATAAATAAAATTAGCTTCATAAATTCAGTATTTTCTTATTGTTTTCTAGAATTATTAGTAGTTATTCTTTGAAGATATGGCAGAATTGATTTATGTTAGTACTTTGATAAATTAGTGTGATTCGGTCTACTTTCATTTTTAATTTTTTTTGTTTATGTCTCTATCACTGAAATCTCTTCTTTGAATTTTTAAAAACTTGTTTTTATTGAATTTTTGTGTAATTTATACGGAATATTTCAAACAATCTTAGTCATCTTTATGCCCCCATCCTCACTGGCACCCTTTCATAGCCCACCTCCCAACTGGAACCCATATACTGTGTCATCAATGTTGAGGCCCAATGTGTCAAGTCAGTGTCCCCAGATGTTCCCCAGTGCAAGTCCATCCACTGAGATCTAGTCAGCCTATCTAGAGTCTTTATACCATATTCTTAAAATGTTTTTCATTGTGATTTTACATCTACCTCTTCTTAAGGTATTTTGATTAGTGGAATTTCTAGGCTGGCACTTTTCTAAGTAGTGTTGAGGCAGTTAAAACATAATTCATGCCCTGTGAGAAGTAGATAAAAACTGGTTGTTCCTTTAGAATGCCATAGGGACTCATGTGTTCAGTTAGCCCCTTCTTCCATGGATACTCAAAGAGGGTTTACCCAGAGCGAGAAAAGTGTGAGTATAGAAAAGGCAATTATTCTAAACCCAGACACCTAAGAGAAGGAGGAGTGCTGCAGCTCAATCTGGGAATGTAAACGTGCTGCAGGATGCCTTTCTTCCACCATTATCAAGCTCTACTCAGAACTCATAATCATTGCATTGGTTATTCATATTACATTTGGAAAAAATCCTTTTAAAAACATTAATTATCCATTTTTAGTTTATTGTTTCTAATTACAAAAGTAGTCCTAGAACTAAAAATTCAACAGTGTTGGAGCCTATAAAAGGTAACTTTAACTCCTCCCCTTTCTCTTTATTCTCTGCTTTCTCTGGTTCCAGCTTCATGCTGAAATTACATGCTTCTATTTGCTTACTCTATTTCCCCGTGTCTTTCCATGGGAGTTCTAAGCAATTTTTAAAGTAAGGCAAGCCTTTTTAAAAAAAATCCATGGCTTGGGGCTGGAGAGATGGCTCAGCAGCTGAGAACACTGGTTGTTCTTGCAGAAGACCTGGGTTTGAATCCCAGCACCCACATGGCAGCTAACAGCTGTCCGTAACTCCAGTTCCAGGGGATCCAACAGCCTCTTCTGACCTCCGCGGGCATTGCACGACACGGGTGCACTTACCTACATGCAGGCAATACACACATACACATAAAATAAAAATAATAAATAAAATTTTTTAAAAATCCATGGCTAAATTGTTATAAAGAAGTACTTAGTAGCCACTTACTACTTGCACTGCCCTGAAGCACTACTCACTTTCTCCCCATTCAAAGGTTCCTGCCCAATATCAGAGCAGCTCAGTTCTTCAGCTGTCTTACTGCATCTGGTGGAGCTGAAGTCAGTTCTCACTAACAACCATATAAAAAGACTCCCGAATAAATCTTTAACATATTGGCAAAAGAATGCATTCTTAGCACCAGTTGAGTTATAATTTGAGGAAAAATAGTATTGTGTGGAAGATCACAATTAGAAAGATTTTGGCACTGAATTTGGAGGAAGAAAATTTCTCTAACTGCTCCCTCCCCCAGTAGCTGGCATCTAAAATTGCATGGTTTTGAATGACCAGTCATCTATCTAAGATGTTCCTTTGCTACTTTACTTCCTAGGTAAGAGGGTTAGAATTTATCTGTTATAACAACATGCCTTAGGCCTTGGTGCTAGTTACAGTTCTTTTGTTAATTAAGCACCTGTGCAGCTGTGTGTGGATTCAGGAGCTCTACTTCCTGCCTGTCTCTCTATCTGCCTGACTGCCTTTCAAATCCTAGAACTATCATTCCCTAGCTATGTAATGTTAGCTAACCTCAGTACACATCAGTAACTTTTAAAAAATCATCGAAATAATGTTAGATTATGGCAATTTATACCTCAGGAGGATTTTGTGATGATTATATGAGATAATGCAGGGAAAACACTCAGACCATTGCCTCATATACAGTCTCATACAAGTATCTGGCACTGTAGTGAATATGTATAAAGAAAGTACCTGTTGAATTAGATATGGCAGAGGAACCCAAAAATCGTATAGTTATGGTTTCTGTGGGCTGTAGAAGCATAAGACAGCCATTCATTGTACAAGAAGATACGAGACTCATTCAAAACTCAGGAAAATGAAAGGGTCAATATAGCAGCAACCACTGAATTATGTGGTGTCTCCAGGCAATGTTCTGTTCACTCTTCCATCCTTGCCCCATTTGTGTGGCTATAGTGGATGCAGAATTCCTGGCAGTGGAACTGATGAAGACAAACCTAATAGAACATTTATGATGAGCCCTCTCTGAGGTAACTTGAGTTGAGAGCTGACCTTACTCCTATAGCATGGAAGGTTGGTATGCTTATAGCAAAAAGAATTTGCTTGCCAAAAGTCTCTTTCTTAAGTTATAATAGCCAAAGTTCTTAGTAGCCACACCCACTCTTTAAGGAGTGCTTCAGTCTGTCTCCCTGACAAACTTCAGCACCTTCTTCTATAAGTACTTTTCCCACTAAACTAACATGTATACTCTCTGACATGCTTCCAATTTTGCATTAATTTTCTCTCAGTCTGGACCTATGGATAATGTCTCATTTAATAATACCTTCTATTCGCTGAATTCATCATCATTTTAATTCACATCCTTTTGCTGCTCCTTTAGATCTCAATCATCAGTTTTTCTCTGCTGCACCAAGAGAATCTCAGCCTCTGTGGGAGCTGAGACTCTTAGCTGCTGTGGCTGTTGCTCCCACTGGAGAAAATTTCCATGAAAGGGTGTACAGGGGCTTCATTTACACATTCATGAGCTGGAGGCTCAGCTGGCTCTCAGTCTCACTCTGCAGCCTCTTTACTTGTTCTAGTTATCTCCCTGTGCTGTGGTATATGGAAAAGAGGACACTCAGGTTTCCCAAATGAAAACTCCCTCCCTCTTATGATGGCAGAGCAATGATTGAATCAGAGCAAGGCCTGATTCAAGGGACTGTGCTACTGCATCCAACACTCTCCCCTGATGATGTTAGCAGTATATGCATAATTATGCATTTTTCTTCTATCATAGGTATGTGAAGTAGCACATATTTTATGATATTAATCTATATTCTTATTGCTTTTCTGGGTATCTTTTTATCTTGCCTTCCTGTCATTCAAGCAGATGACTGTGCCTCAATGAAAGTCTGTGGCAGGGTTTCCTGGTTTTTGTGTTTCTATCAACACCTGGGACCATTGATCTAGGAGCCCTTGAATCAAACAAGAATAACAAGGAGCAAGGCTGGGTCAGTAGTGGGTCTGTAGTAGAGCATCTATTTAGCATGTGTAAGGCTCTGGGTTCAAACCCCAGCACCACAAAGTGATAAAAAGAACAGAGAAAACCCTCCCTTACCTCAGTGGAAAGGACCAAGAAAGGGAAGTGATGAGTGTGAAGAGGCCAGGGATGAAATGAACACAGGTCATTTCCAGGACTATGAGGCCCTGAATGATCTTACTCCTCTGCCTTGGCCTGGAGAGGAAGCAGCTGAGAGAGGTATTGGAGTTGAAAGGGAACCAATGCAGGAGTGACAGACTTTCAGCAGCAGTCCAAGGACCAACAGCCCAGACTTGTGTGATCTATGACTACTCTCCGACTGTTCACCTACAGCCAAAGTCTTTGCTTGTCACTCTGAATTTTGTACTGGTATCTAAATACAACCCTACTAAAGGGGCAGAATTTAAACTATAAGAGAACCAATTCTTTTTGTCACCCTATATGAGTGATAGGTTCAAAAATATAAATTAGATTGAAGTGCTTTAAAAATTGTTCTATTTATTTTTCTTTTATATGTATGAGTGTATTGCCTTCACATGTATAAGTGCACTCATGTAGTGCAATGCCATTGGAGGTCAGAAAAGGGCATCGGATCCCCTAGAACTGGAGTTACGGTTAGTTGTTAGCTGCCATATATGTGCTGGGAACCGAATCCAAGTCTTCTGCAAGAGCAACCAGTGCTATTAACTCTGAGCCATCTCTCCAGGCTCTGAATGACTTTTTTAAAAAAAATCTTATTTTTTTTGTTCACTAGATCTCTTCTTCCGCCTCACTTCTCTTTCTTTTCCCACCCTCTCCTTTAAAAAAATTTCTTTTAGGACAGTAGCTGCCTATGTAACCATAAGTCACCTTGATCCTGCTGTCTCAGCCTCCCAAGTGGTGGGATTACAAATATGTACTACCATGTCCTACTCATACAATAGATTCTTAAAAGAAAAAAAATCAATCATAATGTTTACATACTTGAATCTGTGAAAGACTTGCATACTTGTTTGTGAACATAATTTTTGTTATAATCTTCTCATTAGTAATTCTGTTAATACAACTGTAGCCATCACACAAAAGTGTTCAAATGGAATTTTGTGCAAATTTTCTTAGGCTTTAGTAGAGATTAAGATGACAACAAGTTGGTTGTAGTCTTGGCATCATCCAAGTGTGTTTTTCAGTTTTTCCCCTTTTGTCTATTTAATGTGAAGGCTATTACAATATCCTCTAAAGTAAGAGATTCAGGCTCAAAAATTCATAATGATCCCATCATATACATACATACATACATACATACATACATACATACACACATATATATGTATATATGGCTATGACAGTGCTTTTTTTCTGTATGACTTTGGAGCCAGTTCTGAAAGCAATTTCTAGTATTTTAAGGCAATGAATAAAGAAGCCATCGCTTCTTTCGAGGCTACCTACTTTGAAGGTCACTACTTGTTTGCATTTTGAGTTTTCATGCTTCTTACAGAACAAAGTTGTTCTCTTGACTTAAACTTCGCGTCACATATTTACTGTCGATACAGTTCCTATGAAACAGGATTAATGCTTCCTTCTGTTCCATAAGAAAGTACAGAGCTATAAAGTGGTTATATGTCAGTAAGATCAAGTCGAATGTTCTTCACTAGTTGATCATTTTTAATCTCCATCCCATCTGCATGAACAGATCCTTGACACAATCAAATGACACTCTGTCCTGTAACAGAGCCCCAAATGGTTTTCTTTTTCTTAGGTATAGAATGCTTAGAAAGGAAAATCAGTTTTCTCCATTGTCCTTCAGTTCTCTGAGTCAATGAGAAATACTAGTTATTTATTTCTTCCTGAGACTTCAGCGTATAGAGGGGAGTTCCATGGCTCTGGGCTGTAGCAAGAATCTGCTAGGTGGGAAGAAACAGTCTCTGACCAGATGATGGGTCTGTGCCTTACCTTCTCTTTCATGTCAAAGACTGAGAGCATCTGGATTTGGTTTGCTGTTAGGAAGGGATTCTGCATATAGCTTTATAAAAGCTTTGTACTGGCTATTCCAGTAAACAAGGGAGGCAGGAATAATTGAGGAAGGAAGTAGAGGATTCCTTCAGAATGTACTGCACACTGTTGTACAGAAAAAATTCAGAACTGATCATGGGATACTAGAAATAATGTAGAAGGGAAATTGGCATCTCTTAGTCCAAGAACCATGTATTTTAATGAACAATAGGTCGCTGTTGTTCTCTGTTTTTCCTTAAAAGGTTGTGGTCTCTGTGTATTTTTTTGTTATATGACTCTCACTGGGTAGGCCTAGTTGGCTTGGGACTCCTTATGTAGAGCAGGATGGCCTCAGGCTCATAGAGATCCACCTGCTTATGCCTCCTGAGTGTTGGGATTAAAGGCATGCATGTACCACCACATAGAGCAGATTTTATTTTTTCTGTTCTTACAGAGTTGGAGATTTAACACAGGGCCTTCTACATACTAGGGAATTTTATTTTCTAAATGGATTTGAAATTTAATTGATTTCCTAATTAAGTGTACAGTGGCACTCATTTTAGTCTTCTCTGAGCGAAATTTGAGATGATAATAAAAAGGACATGGAAATTGAGTTTAATGGCTTTAAGCATCTCAATTAAATATAAAATTATTACTAAATATTAATCATACTTAGACTTAATAGTAGAAATCTATTTTAATCGCTATAAACCCTCATTTCAATGTAGGCTGGAAGTAACAAGGAAGATCAAATAAATCAAAGGTCAATTAGAGGTTATGAATATCTCCAACCTCCTTGTGAGATGCTGCTACTCATTTGCATAATCTTTCTTTTACAAACACATAGTCATATTTTTACTTCAAATTTTACTATTGTGCCATATAGGTTTTATGTTGTCTCCTTTCAATGCAAACTGAATTATTTTAAAACGTTAATGTCTTCAGTATCACTTATGACTGAAAAGATACCTTAAAATTCTTAGTATAAAATGTGTTCTGCAATGAAATCTTTTCTTTTCATAGCCTAGATCACTTAGAAAAACTCAACTTTTAAAAATCATTTTACATATCTTACTTTATTGCCATGTATTCATTAAAGCAATGGATCAGAACAGGAAGAAAGGAAGAAAGGAAGGTGCATTACTTTATTCAATAAACTTAGTCATAAAAAGTCTTACTGTTGTCCCTGCTATAAAAGAAAACAAACAAAAATTTGCAATTTTGTTAGACAGATTATTCCTGAACATTAAAGGCTATTCTTCCACATCTGATGTTTTTACTCAGTATTCAAGATGCTTCTCTTTTCAGTTCGCAATCACTAGAGTTGTCCAAGACAATAAATATCAAATCATAGAATCTCCCCTCTGTCACTCAGTTCATGTCTGCCAGATTTAGCAGATAAAGATCCAAAATACAGACTCAAACTTGGATTTCAGGAAAGCTGCAAATAATTTTAATATAGATATATCTCATGCAATATTTAGCATATTATCTGGCAACCCATTGTCTACCAAATTATCTTCCTTCCTTGTACTGAAGTATATTTCACTTCTAGAACCACTCCTCCAATCTCAGCATTCCTACAGCTTCCTCTCTATACCAGGCCCTATTCATATTATTCATATCACAATAAATTTCAGATTGTTTTCCAATCTTCAGTCTCTCTTCTCTGCATGTCACTACTAGAATAGATACTCTTTTTAAAAATTTACTTATTTTTTATGTGTGTGAGTGTTTTGCCTGCATGTATGTAAGTGCACTATGTGTGTGTAGTGCTCAGAGGCCAGAAGAGGGTGAGGACTCTCCTGGAATTGGCATTATGGATGTTTGTTAGCCATCACATGGATGCTTGAAACTGAACCCTGGTCCTCTGGGAGAGCAGCCAGTGCTCTTAACTGCTGAGTTATCTCTCTAGTCCCTTAGAAATACGTATTCTTATCATGCCACTTCTCAGATTAAAACTGTAAATGACTTTTAAACACATAGTTCTCATATTACTTTAAATATTTTAGAGTATAAAGAAGTAATAAAGCTTTGAAATTGTTTTATATTAATCAAATAATAATTATAGAAGTTATAAATATGCTTTCCCAATAAATCTTTCAGCAAAGTATTACTAAATAGTACCCAATATTATATTTACAATATTACATTGTTGGGTGTACTTTCAGTAATGTAAACACTGCAATATGAAGAAATCTATTGCTGTAATTATTCAAAAGAAGAGTTAAAGGAAGAAAAATGTATGCTCTTCCTTACAGATGCAGAAAAGGAATGTAACAATATTAATTGCCTCATCTTGACTTTTAAAAGGTCTTTATAATATTTATAAATATATCTCAAGGCAAAGGTCAAAATCATTAATAAGGAAACATTGCAGGAACATTTTCAGCAACATCAGGAACAAAATAATTATTATACTTTAACATGGTTTTCAATGTACTAGCTCAGTGCAATTAAACATGAGAAAGTAATAAGAGGCACAAATATTAGATGGGAGAAAAATTGTATGTTTATTTATAGATATGATTTAACACATGAAAAAAGCAGGATCTAGTGGTACATGACTGGAATCCAAACACTTGGAAGAAGAGTTGAGATGATCAGAGCAAATTAAAGGACAGCTGGGGCTGCAGAGTAAGACCTTGTAAATAAACCAAGAGAACAATCAGTAAACCACTGGAAACAAACCAGTTTAAGTAAGTGGTCTGTTCTAAAATTAATTTGTGCAAACAATAATAGCTTTCCTATGACTAAAACCCAGCTGGAAACAGGAGCAAAGAAATTTTGCTTTATTATTTATTACTGCATTCCTGAGATACCCATGAAGGTTCTGTTGCTCAATTACGTAAAAAGAAGTAATTTCCTTGTGGGTTAAGGCACAATAATGTATCTTTTTTTTTTTGTCTTTTTGAGACAGGGTCTCCCTGTAGCCCCAGCTGTCCTGGAGCTCACAATGTAGATCAGGCTGGCCTCGAACTCACAAAGATCTACCTGCCTCTGCCTCCCAAGTGCTGGGATTAAAGGCGAGCGCCACCATGCCCGGGCCAATAATATAGCTTAATATGATGAAGTGACATCCAGATGAGGCTCAATTAAAGTTATTTCCAGCTGAGCATGGTGGCACATGCCTGTAGTCCCAGCACTTGGGAGGCAGAGGCAGGCGGATCTCTGTGAGTTCAAGGCCAGCCTGGTCTACATAGTGAGTTCCAGGACAGCTGGGGCTACAGGGAGACCCTGCTTCAAAAAGACAAAAAAAAAAAAAAGTCATTTCCTTCCTTTGGAAAACTCTCACTTCATTCTTACTCCTAAATTGGAATTAAAGTCTGAGCTAAGGCTCCAGTAGGATCTACAATAAATCTCTCATGACACAGCAGCCTTCCTTGATGCCTGAATGAAGTGGTAAGAGCATGACTGAGATTGGTCCTCTACATCTGCACCCTTAGCAACTCATTGATGGCAATCTCTGAAAGCAGAGTGACCGTGTCCAAGCTTAAACTAGGGGCAGTAGAAAGATCAGCTCAGAACACTAATATCAATACTCACAGTTCTTGATTCTAGTAAAGTGCTTTAACCCAACACTACACAATGTTTAAACACATGTGCATACACACTCACTTTTATAAACTTATAAAGATCAGAGAGGTAATGACTAGATCTATAATCTAGCCAGAAGCCTGGGAAGTTTCCAGGTAAAGAGGAATTGAGATTACTTTTATAGAATGTTTTCAACTGTGTAGAAGACTAATGAAGAATTAATTCCTTATTCTTCACATTTAGTTATAACTGCTAAATTGCATGGTATTTGCTATGGATTCAATATAGTTTGTCACCCAATGGTTCATGTGCCAAAAGGTTGTTGTGCAGTTTTGCATGAGTTGAATTGAAATCTCATTTTATACTTAAGAATTTTCATGATTACCTTTTCCTGTATGATTGTGTTGTTGAGGTGATGGAAGCTTTAAGACTAGGGAAGGTAATTAGGCCATGGGGTTCCAACTTCATGAATGGAGCAGCAGGCAAAAAGAAAAACAAAAGCAAGACTAGGAACACTGAGGCTTTCCTTGATGCAAGAGGGCAAAGTGAAGAAGCAAATCCAGGGCACAGCCGGACACTGCTTTTTGGGACTGTGAATACTCTTGAGTGTTGTACAGATCTTCAGTGTCTTAAAGTGAATGTTTGGGAGAAGACCTGACACCAAGATAAATCCAGAATATCTGTGTTCTGTTCCCTTTAAAGTTCTGTCCTCATCCCTTTCTTCTGTGGTCCCCTACCTTGGATTAGGACTTGAACACTGATGGAACATCCTGCCAGCTGAAGCCGTGATCCTATTTTCTCTTGTACAGGGCGAATCTGTGAAACCATGAAGAGAAATCAGATTATTGTTCATTGATACATGGGCAGGACACAGAGTGACTGCTCTGTGAACTAGCTTCTTCCAAGTCATTGCCTCCAGTGTCATTCCTCCTGATTCAAGGCTCTGCTTGTACACTATTTCTTACTTTCTGGTCTTACTCTTAGGGAACTACATGGTACTTGTTTCTATCTGTAGTCTTTTAGTCTTTACAGATCTACACACAATCAGAAATTTTAGCGTTATGTGAAGATGGGAAAAATGGAATGGGAGAGACTTAGGCAACACCTCTCTCCAAGGCAAATATTAAATATTAAATTCTTGAGGAAAATACTTGCAGTTTTAAAATTATCAGTCACATGAAGCTTTTCTATTTCTTTCATGGCTTTGCAACATTCTCCTCCTTCATAACATCCCGTTCACTGACATGTAATCAAAATTTTCACCATTGAAATATGCATAGATTGAATATTTAAGGACAGAAAAGTAGTGAGGAAACATGAGGCAAGAGTGAGACCAGGGTTGTCCTCATTCCCTTTTCAGTCAGGCAGTGAATATGACATTAGACATTGCAGCAGTACTCAACTGAGCCATGGTAAGTAGCGTAGAATGGAAGAATCAATGATTGTCCCAGTATCTCAACTGGTTTCAGCCATTCTTATTCCACAGGCACATAGGATAGTGGAGATTTGGGTACTCAGTAAGGCCCTCGAGGAATAAATATTAATATTAATATTTCCTGGCTTATGACCATGCTTCTCAAGCATTTTCCAGTTCAGGATACACCCAATATAGTCTCAATAATCATATCAGGCTCGTCAGCTATAAATTGCTGCCCAAGAATATTTTTTAAAATTATTTATTTAATAACCACATAATTAGAAGAAGCATTTCGTTACAACAGCATTGAAATATTCAATAACAATTTCCAGAGATAAGACGCATCTTTCAAAATTGGCTGTAAATTTTTAGGTTTACAGTTGAATTAATACAGTTATACAGTATTGTACTCAGTATAACCCTATAATATATAAAATTAAATGAGGTTTTAACCTTTAAAAAAAGATCTCTATATTATTATTAAAATACACAGTTTCATACAGAAAAATTCATTTTTAATGCAATTGACATTAAGATGTTTGCACATGCATTTCTAATCTCTAAATATCTGATTATTACTAGTCACAGTTGGTTACTTTCTGAG
>NW_008351466.1:406407-409728 GCF_000622305.1 Nannospalax galili | reverse complement strand
CAGATCCTTAGTACCTGAGTATGGATATAAAGTCATCAGGTAGATTTCACTGGTAATGTTTATCACCTCTACTGTTTAACATGAAGTAAATCTTTATGCTTCCTCCTCAGATACGTTTTTTTTAATTTGTTGATTTTTCTGTGTGTATATCACACATACCATCCCACAAAATCTTATTCATCTATATACCCACTTCCCAAATGGCACCCTCCCATAGCCTCCCCCATATACTCTGTCGTCTCTGTTACTGTCCACTGTGTTGTCGACACCCCCAGCCATTCTCCAGTGCTTATCCGTCTGCTGAAACTAGTCAGCCTATCTAGAGATCCTTGTTTTAGGAACACCGGCTGTTCCTCATCTAGCAGCAATCAGTTGTCAATATTCCTTTAGATAAAATTGGGGTCTGCTGTTTATTTTCCCAGTTCTATGCTGGGTTACTGTCTGGGAGTCTCTTGTGCCACCTTGTCCAATAACTCAAAGGAAGGTATCTCATGTCTGGCATTGTTTCTTGTTATGTAGCCTTTACCTATACATATGGACTCTTCAAATTGTATTGACCCAATTAATCTTTGGTTATACTTTTGAGTTTAAGACCCTACAGTTGACCCAGATAAAACAATTTATTTTTACTCTTAAGGTCATTTGAGGATCTGTTCCTCAGGGGTAACATGGGCTTGGGAGGAGCCCCTGGCTCCTTTTACCAGTTCGATCTATGTGAAGATAAGTCAAAGGTCCTGCTGGACCATAGCTGGCTTTGCTTGGAAGCAGGGAGGAAATGTTTTCTCTGTGTTGACCCTCCTCTTTCTAGACTGGACACTGGTTTAGGTCCATCTGGTGGGGTCTCCACAGCCTCCTTGCTCAGGAGGACAGGTGGTTCATCACAGTTACAGAACATTTTGAAAGATACTCATAATCCCCTGTAACTTAGTGGATCTAGGGGGGCAAGGAGCAAAAACTGTCCTTTACGTCCCCCGACAAAATTAGTATAGGCCCCAAACTATGGCTGTTAAACATCCAAGAAAGTTAGCTCCACCAGTATGGTACTTTTAATTACCATATGACATGTAGATAGAGCTTGGGCAAAGACCAAACACTCTCAGATAAACCTTACCTAGGCATATATTACATTCTTTAATCTGGTTGTATGTATAATTTGTCAGTAGGTTGTTGGCCTAATATTGTTCCCTCTGGTTTTCTAAAACTAGCTAGGCATTGTTTATCTCTCACATTGTCTAACCCTTCCACCATGGTTTCCCCATTTAAGGTGCCCCTGTTTTATCCATATCTCCCTTAATAATACCCTTCTCCTATGATCCCACCTCTCTTGAGGTCCTTCTTTCCCTTTATCCCCTAGGTTCCTTGTATAACTTTCCCTCCCTGCTCCCCTTAAAATAACCCCATCATTATCCATATCTCCCTTGTTAACACATGTTTTCTACTGTTCCTCTTTCAGATTCTTTCTTTTCCTTTACTTCCCTGGTTCCTCTTCATTATCCTGGTTCCTGTAGTTATGTCTTGATACATACTCATTTATCAGGATTTGGTGCTAGGATCCACATATGAGGGAGAACATACGCTGTAGTTTTTATTTTCTTTTCTGAGTCTGTGTTAATTAGTATATGTTTCTAGTTCCATCCATTTACCTGCAAATTTCATGATTTCATCTTTCTTTACCGCTAAGTAGAACTCCATTGTGTAAATGTACATTTCCATTATCCACTTGTCCATTGAGAGACACTTAGGTTGCTTCCATCTCTTAGGTATTGTGAAAAGAGCAGCAACAAACATGGATGTACAAGTGTCTCTGCAATAGGATGAGTTCTTTGGGTATATGCCAAAGGTGGTATAACTGGGTCAAATGATAGGTTTATTTTTAGTTTTTAAGAGTTCTCCACACTGCTTTCCATAGGGGTTGTATGAGCTTGCAATCTCACCATCAGTGAATGAGTGTTCCCTTTTCTCCACATCATTGCCAGCGTTTGCTATCATTTGTTCTCTTGATCTTAGCCAGTCTGACTAGGGTAAGATGAAATCGTAAAGTGGTTTTAATTTGCATTTCCCTAATTACTAGTAATGTTGAACACCTTTTAAAATGCTTCTTAGCCATCTTTATTTCTTCTTTGGAGAACTCTCTGTTCAGCTCCTTAGCTCATCTTTTTGTTGGGTTACTTCCTTTCTTGATTCCTTGTTTTTTGAGTTCATTATATATTCTGGATGCTAAACCTCTGTTGGATGTGTCACTGGTCTGGATGCTAAACCTCTGTTGGATGTTTCTCCTGTTCTGTGGGTTTTCTCTTCATTTCCTTGGTTGCTTCTTTTGATGTACAGAAGCTTTTTCCTTTAATGAGGTACCATTTGTTGATTCTTGATCTTGTTTCCTGAGCAATTGATGTCCGGTTTATAAAACCTTTTGCTACACCTGTATCTTGTAGGTTATTGCCAATGTTTTCTTCTAACAGTTTCAGAGTTTCAGGCTTCACATCGAGATATTAAGAGTTTCAGAGTTTCAGGCTTTACATTGAAGTCTTTGATCCCTTTGGACTTGACTTTTGTGCAAGGTGAAAGATAGAGGTTTAGTTTCATTCTTCTACAGGCGGAGATCCAATTTTGCCAGCAACATTTGCTGAGCATGCCGGATGATCTGTTTGATGTGTGTCTGTATGTGGTTTGCAAGTATTTTGTTGAGAATTTTTGCATCTATATTCATTAAAGATATGGGTCTATAGTTTTCTTTTTTTGGTTGTATCTCTTTTAAATTATGTATTTAATAACCACATAATTAGAAGAAGCATTTCATGACAGCACTGACATATTCAATAAAAATTTCCAGAGCTAAGGTGCATCTGTCAAATATCAGGTGGCTGAAATTGAATGTACTCATATTTGGGTCTTCCATTTCGTTCCATTGATCTATTGGTCTATTTTTGTGCCAGTACCATGTTGGTTTTATGAGTATAGCTCTATAATACAGTTTAATGTCTACAGTTATACAATATTGTACTCTGTATAAACCCTTTAAGACATAAAATTAAGTGAGGTTTTAACCTTTAAAAAGTTCTCATCTTTTGTGCTCCATATGAATCTTAGGATAGTTTTTTTCCAATTCTGTGAAAAAATGTCATGATTTTGATTGGCATTGCTTTGAATAATCTATATATGACTTTTGGTAGGATGGTCATTTTCACAATATTAATTCTTCCAATCCTTGAGCATGGGAGGTCCTTCCATCTTCTGAGGTCTTCCTCAATCTCTTTCTTTAAAGACTTAAAATTTTCGTTGTAGAGGTCTTTAATGTCTTTGGTCAGGTTTATTACAAGATGT
>NW_008351466.1:392904-405290 GCF_000622305.1 Nannospalax galili | reverse complement strand
TTTTTTTTTGTAGCTATTGTGAAGTGGAGTGTTTGCATGTGGTCTTTCTCTGATTGCTTGTTACTGGTATATAGAAAACCTACAGATTTTTGTAGGTTAATTTAGGGAGTTTTTAACCCTCAAAAAAGATCTCCATTTCATTCTAAAATATACCGTTTCTTACAGAAGGACTCATTCTTTTTGCTACTGACACTGAGATATTGGCGCATGTGTCTCTAATCTGTATGTATCTAATTATTACTAGTCATAATCGTTTGCACTCAAATCCTTGGTGCCTCTGTATGTCTATAAAGTCCTTGAATTTCCTGCTCTTGTCTTATTGCTTTTGCAAGAGTTTCAAGCACTACATTAAAAAGGAATGGAGATAGTGGACAGCCTTGTCTGGTTTCTGAATTCAATGGGAATGCTTCTAGTTTTTCTCTGTTTAGAATGATGATGGCTGTGGGTTTGTTATATATGGCTTGTGTGTATATCACACAGAACATCCCAAACCATCTTATTCAACTATACACCCACTTCCCAGATGGCATCCTCCCATAACCTCCCTCCCCCACTACAGCTCTTATACTGTTATCCCTGCTACTGTCTGCTGTGTGGTTGGCACCCTATGTTCATCAAGGATATGAGCTTGCTTCATAGAAGGATTGGAAGTTCTACCTCCATGTCTATCTCTTTGAATAAATTAAATCATATTGCGTGTACATCTTCTTTAAATGTCTGATAGAATTCTGCTGTAAATCCATCCGGTCCTGGGATTTTTTACTTGGGAGGTTTTGTATTACTGTTTTAATTTCTTTTTGTGTTATGCATCTGTTTAAGATGTTAATCTTTTCTTGGTTTAGTTTTGGTGGTTCCCATGCCTTTAGATATCCATCCATTTCTTTTAGGTTTTCAAATTTAGTAGCATATATGTTTTTAAAGTATTCACTTATAATGTTCTGGATCTCTTTGATTTCTGTTGTGATATTACCCCTTTCATCTCTGATTTTGTTGATTTGGAGGTGATCTTTCTTTTGGTTAACTGGGCTAGCAGTCTATCAGTCTTGTTTATCTTCTCAAAGAACCAGCTCTTGGATTCTTTGATTCTTTGTATTGTTTTCTTTGTTTCTATTTCATTAATTTCTGCTCTGATTTTTGTTATTTCTTCTTGTCCACTGGGTTTGGGTTTCATTTGCTGTTGCTTTTCAAGTGTCTTGAGTTGCAATGTTAAGTCATTTATTTGTCATCTTTCTGATTTTTTAACGTAGGCAGTTAGAGCTGTAAACTTCCTCCATTTCAAGATATGCTGTTTCCTACATTTTTTAAATATTGTTTTTTATTTTTTTAGAAGAAGCATATCATTACAGCTTTAACATGCCCAGTAACAGTTTCCAGAGCAAAGACATAGCTCCTTCAAAAATGGCTATAAAATTTCTAGGTTCACTGTTGAATCAATACAGTTATACAGTACTGAACTCAGTATTAGCCCTGGAAGCTTTATTGCATTGTGGTCTGCTGGAATGCATGGAATTATTTCAGTCTTTTTGTATTTGTTGAGGTTTGTTTTGTGCCCCACTACATGGTCGATTTTGGAGAAGGTTCCATGGGGTGCTGAATAGAAAGTATATTCTTTGGTGCTTGAATGGAATATTTGGCAGATGTCTGTTAGGTACATTTGCTATATGGTATTGTTTAATTCAGATGTCTCTCTGTCAATTATCTGTCCTGTTGACCTATCTTATGTTGACAATGGGGTGTTGAAGTCCCCTACTGTTAATAATTTGGGGTTAATCTGGGTCTTAAATTCCTATAGTACTGTTTTTTATTAAGTTGGGTGCACCAGAGTTTGGTGAATATATGTTCATGATTGTAGTATGTTCTTGGTTTATTGTTCCTTTGATCAGAATGATATGGCCTTCTTTGTCTCTTCTGATTAGTTTTAGTTTAAAGTCTGTTTTATCAGATATTAGAATTGCAACACCTACTTTTTTCTTAGTACTATTTGCTTGGCATATTTTTTTTCTATCCTTTCCCCTTAAGGTAGTGCCTGTCTTTGAAAGTGAGATGAGTTTCTTGCAGACAACAAAAAGATGGGTTTTGTTTCTTAATCCATTCAACTAGCCTGTATCTTTTGACTGGGGAGTTCATTCCATTGATATTTAAAGTTCTTAATGAAAGATGTGTACTGAATCCTGTCATTTTTATTTCTGTTCACATTCTTGATATAGCTGTGCATTTCCACGTTTATACCTTCACTGATTTTCTTTCCATCATCCCTTGGGTATGGTTGATCCTTTCTTCAGCTCTCTGTATTACTTCAAGAACTCTCTGAAGCGCTGGTTTTGTGGACATGAATTCTTTCAGCCTATTTATGTCATGCAATTTTTTTCTTTCCCCTTCAACTGTGATAGTCATTTTGGCTGCGTAAAATATTCTGGATTGGCGTCTATGGTCATTTAGAGCTGGGAATACTTTGGTCCAGGCTCTTCTGACTTTCATAGTTTGCACTGAAAAGTCAGCTTTAATCTTGACGGGTTTTCCTTTATATGTGATTTGTTGTTTTTCTTTTGCAGCTTTCAGTATTGTCTCTTTGTTCTAAAAGTTTAGTGTTTTTACTATGATGTGCCATGGAGAGTTTCTTTTCTGGTCCTGTCTATTTGGTGTTCTATATGCTTCTTGTATTTATATGGGCATGTATTTTTTTAATTTTCAGAAATTTTCTTCTACAATCCTGTTGAAGATCTGTTCCATACCATTATCTTGAGATTCTTCTTCCTGTATGCCTATGATTCATAAGTTGGTTTTTCTGTGGTGCCACTCAATTCCTGCGTATTCCATTCTTGTGATTTCTTAAAATTTTTTCATAGTCTTTGCTTGAGTGGTCCAGTTCGTCCACTTTATCTTCCAATCCTGATACTCTGTTTTCCATTTCGTTCATCCTATTGGTGAGGCTTTCTCCTGTCATTTCTAATACGCTTACTGAGTGTTTCACTTCCTTCTTCATTTCAGCCTGAGTATTCTTCAATATTTCTAACTCTTTTCTGAATTCATTGAGAAGTTTATCCCTATCTTCCTTCAGTTCTTTGGTTTCTTTCTTTTTGTGTTCTTTGAATTCACTGAATTCTTTTATCATGTTTATAATAGTTCTTTTGAGTTCCATGTACTGCGTTATCTCTAGGGGGTTCTCATTGTGCTCCTCTAGAGGACTTGGTATTTGGTGGGGATATGTTATTTTGGTTTTTCATGTTATTTTTTTCTTTGTGACTTTGACATGTGAATTTCCTTTGTAGTTTCTGATTCTTATGAGACTCAAGCCTTCCTTTGTTGAGTTTAGATCTACTTCTTTTTATAAACTTTATGTGCCTTTGTGGTTTACTTGTTGGGATGAAAAGCTGGTTGGTCTAGGCTTCAGGTTCTTTCTTTGATTTTATATTGGAGTGGCCTAATTGCTTTTGTCTTCAGGAGTTCCCACAGAGGCCCAAGTGAGGTGAGGCTCAGATGATATCAGGCTTTCTCCTAAGGTATGGGTCCCTCCAGGAAAGATGCTGCCTTCAAGAATTTGGGGGCTGGGCTGGCCTGGGAGAAGGGCCCAGGATAGATGCTGGTCTCAGCAAGCTGGTTGCTGTGCCACCCAGAGAAGTAAAGGGAGGTGAGGGCAGGACCAGGCCTAAAGGGTTCCTGGGGGCCCACAGGGAGGAACTGGGTTGGTCCCGATGCAAAGGATCAGGAAGCAGTGGCGGTTCTGGGGCGAGAGTTTAGCCCCAGTGTCTGGGGTGCCAAGACCAGAAATGGGCCTGTACTCAGCCTAGGAGGAGAGACTCAGCAGGGGGAGCTGGGAGGGTGAAAGAGGCTGGGGGAGTCAAGGGTGCTGGGTACGCTGGACTTACCCAGGGAAGGTGCTGGTACCAGGACATTGGAGGCTGTGCAGCCCAGGAAGCAAAGGAATGTGAGGGCGGGACCTTGTCCAGAGGGCTCCTGGGGACCAGGAAAGGTGCTGACACCAGGCAGCCCAGGGGCTGTGCAGTCCAGGGAAGTAAAGGGAGGTCTATTTTTTTTTTTTAGAGAGGTCTATTTTTTATTTAAAGATTATACAAAACCATAGAAACATTTACACTATTTCAATTTATAAATTCTTAGTAAGTTGGGTATTTTATTAGGTACCAATAAGGTATAGGCCAAACTTGTAGGAGAAAGTATTCTGTGTAGATTTACTGTACTGTGTTTTTCCTTTTTTGACTGGTCTCTGTCTCTCTCATTCTCTTACTCTGTGTTTCTTTCCTCTTAATCTCACTTCTTTTTTGATGAATATAGCTTTGAGATATCCATAAATTCAAAAGGAGTGGTATGGCTGATTAAGACACATTCTGAAAACAGGGTTTTCTGGTTTCAAAGGAATTCTGACACCTTGATACACTGAGACACAAGATAAGAGGGATGATTTAAATATTCATCCTGTCAAATGCCCCTCCCTCCACTATACCTTTTGCAACCTCCTCCTGTGATTGACTATCCATAGAAGCTACTTAAGGATGTGATTATTCTAACTCAATTAGCAGAGAATGGAGAGAACAATGAAAATCTATTTTGCAGTTGACTGATCATTCAAAGCCATTCTACTTTAAAATGTCAGCTAATAAGGTGGTAGGAGGGAGAGATTTTTAAAAAGAACTTAGACTTTGTTATTAGGCCTTGCTGTACTTATTACTATATTTTAATAAAGTAGGCCAAAATATATTATATGAGCAATTTTATTTGAAGACTGAATTTCTGTTGCTCTTACTCTAGCTAGCTATTGAATTCATAATGTTCCAAATCACAGGAACAATCAATTCTCAACGGAGTGCTTTCTCAGTTGAGCAAATACCAGTTCCCTTGAATTCCTTTTATAGTCTTTGAAGCTCTTATAATATTTGGATATATTTAATAATAATCATTGACTATAATTACAGCAATTTATAAACAGGCATGAAACTGAAAAAATGGAATATGCTTGAAAAGACACAATTGGAAGAAACCTAATGGTTATAGCATATAAAATGCAGAGGAAGTTACTGTTCCAGTCTCTATAAGAAAAAGCATAAGCAAGGGAAAGCATCATCCAGGATGATATTTTTAGTTAATTTTTTTTTTGGTCTTTTTGAGACAGGATCTCTCTGTAGCCCTAGCTGTCCTGGAACACGCTATGTAGACCAGGGTGGCCTTGAATTCACAGAGATCCACCTGCCTCTGCCTCCCAAGTGGTGGGATCAAAGGCGTGTGCCACTACACTCTGCAGTTAATTTTTTTTTAATAGTTGCAATTTGCTATGTACTACTGTCAGCATTTTATAATCATCTTTTTTTATTATAATTCACAGCTACCCTATCAGTTTGCTAGTTTATCCTAACTTTCCCCATAAGGAAAAGTCATACAGAGCTTAAATGGCTGGCATATGTAAATTACAGCAGAAATAGATTTTTCCTTTGTGGTCTGACTAGAAAGTACAAATATGTAACATTTAAATGTTTTTATTGGCATATATTCATTATACATAATGGGTTTCATTATGATATTTTCACACGTGTATGTATTTTGATCATATTCACCGTCCATTCCCTTTCTTGTCCCCTTCCCACCAATTTATTTCCTCTTCCCAACTAGCTCCCGCTCCTTCTACTTTCATGTCTTTTTTTGGTGTTACCCTGAGTTTCATTATGTTGCTTATAGGCACATGGGTGAGGCATTGTTTACAGAAGCATGGGTGACTCCCCCCATCGATCATTAATTACATATAGATTCTCAGGGGGGCATGGAACCTCATGAGCCCGTTCTTTCTCCATTATAAGATGTTGATGGGTCCAATATGGTGCAGCTTGTGCAGATGTTTACAGCTGTTATGAGTTCAAGAGCACAGCAGCCAAATCATGCCCAGAGCACAGTGTTTCGCATTTTACCTCTTCTTCTCCATCAACCAATTTTTCTTCCTCTTCTTCTGCATTGTTCTCTAAGCCTTGGGGATGACATAGATGCCTCTTTTTATTGATGAACATTCTATTGTCACTTATGCTCAGCACTTCGACCAGTTATGAATCTTGCACTAATTGCCACCTACATACTACAAAAACAAGCTTCTCTGACCAAATCCGACTACAGCTCTAATCTATTCGAATAAACATAAATACTTAGAAGGCAGTTCAACACGTACAGCTATCCATTTAGCAAAACAACAGTAGCTTCCTCACTAGGGCTTGTGAAAGTTTGAGGCCCAAGATCAAGGCATTGGAAGGCACGATGCCTGATCAGGGCTCATCTTCATAAATGGCACCTTCTGTGTCCTCACATAGAAAAAGGACAGGCAAGCTCCCTCCAGCCTCTTTAATAAAGTCATTAATCCCACACTCATGATGAATTCACTTCCTAAAGGCCTCACCTCTTTTTTTAAAATTTTCATTTTTTTGAGCATTTCATTCATGAGTACTGTATTTACATCATTTCCACTCCTCTTTCTTCCCCTCCAACTCTTCCTACATTCCTTTCACTCCCTCTTAATTTTGTATTCTCTTCTTTAATTATTATTGTCACCTTTATATGCATTTATATATGCACACATATACATAATGCATTGAGTCCATTTAGTGGTGTTCATGTGTACGTGTGCTTAGGGAAGATGACTCAAGATTAGATAATGTATTAGTCAGGGTTCTCTAAAGAAACAGAACCGGTAGAATGAATACACACACACACACACACACACACACACACACACACACACACCTATTTATAGAGAGAGGGTCCAGGTAGTCCAATAATGGTTGCACTGCACTGGAGAGGCTGAGAATCTGGTAGTTGCTCAGTCCACAAGGCTGGATGTTTCAGTAGTCCCAATATGGTGCTGACGGCCTGACAGATTCTGGGAGATCTGCTAGTCTTCAGGCTACGTTGGAATCCAAAGAAGTTGGTCACAGCAGCAAGACCAACTCGCCAGTGAGAGAGAAGGCAAGAGGCAAAAAAGTAAGGGCTCCCTTCTGCCATGGCCTTTTATATGGGCTGCCATCAGAAAGTAACACCCACATTTAGGGTGGGTCGTCCAGCTTCAGATGATCCAATCAAGAAGGTTTCTCTCATTTCAGTTAATCCCAGATCCAGTCAGGTTGACATCCAGGATTAGCCATCACAGATAACCTATCTTGGAGGTTTTCCCTGGAGAAAACGGATTCTCCTTCTTAAATCAGCCATCATCTCTAGCTGGGACCCTGTGAAATTTCCCACATCCAAATTACAAAGTCCTCACCTCTTGATAGCATTATACTTAGTATCCAGTTCCGAGGTGTGGATTTGGGAGTACATCAACATTCAGGCCATGGGAGGGAATCTGGCTTGGACAGTGAGTGGATTATTTGTGTCCTTCCTATGAGTGAGAATGCTTGGAGGAGCAAGAGGAGGAAAAGATGGAAGAAGAAGAAGAGGAGGAGGAGGAAGAAGAGGAGGGAGAGGAACAGTGGACCAAAGATGAGTGATAGGAGGAGGAGAATACCCAAATGGAATCTGCTGTGAATCCTGATCATCTGGATTTGGAGTTAGGCTGTGAGGCCTCTGTTGGGAAACTCACATATTGGATGCCAGATTTCAGGCCATCAAGGATGGATCAACTAGCCAGAAAATGCTAGACCTTGAAAATGGAGGCGAGAACTGGCAGAAATCAAGATTCTTAGACAGCAGAGGCCAAATGTTTATCACATGATGTAGAAAGAGGAGAACTTTTGTACTCACTGTATGTTTGTGTTGCTTGGGGGGTAGAGAGGGCTTGGAAGTTGTCGTCTTTTTATTATTTAGTATTCTTTAGGCCTGTGAGAGCTCTTGGTATTCCCATTTTTTTTTAGAGGAAAGTACTTTTTATCTCTTCTAAGCTGTTTGTCCAGTTATGTCTGCCAGAACCTGCCTGTGGAGACATCTTAGACTTGTACATTAAGAGGCAGCATACTCTAGTGGTGAAGAGTCTGGGTTGATGTCAGAAATCTGATGGTTGTCATGGTTACCTAGTCATTAACATGGTTAACAAGTAATACTTGAGAAACAGTCCATTGCCTGGGTCTTGTGAATCCTTGACTTATTGACAGTTTTTATAGATGTAATTATTATTTTTTGCAATATACTATAGCTTATCTTATTCTTTAAGCACCCACCAGATATATGTATTTTAATTATAAGAAGAAGCTTTGTGGAGAGCATGCAATAAAATGAATTATAGGAAAAAAAATTTTCACATGAGGTACTTTCCACAGTAAGATAATATTGACATTACCAAGGACTCAAGGACCCAGTAGTATCATCTGACTTTCATTCCAATGCCTTGTCTATCAGATTATCATTGTGCTTTGTGATCACATAATACCTTAATAACCCCAAATCTGAACAAGTATAGACATCTTATTCCTGTGTCTCTCCTAAAAGAAACAGAAAATCATCACACTTCTACAGGATATGTGTGGTCACTGCCAGTGGCAGCTGCTCCTCCATCTCCATTCTCTTGGGTGCCACTCCTTCATTCTCATGGGTGTCAAGGCTGCTTCTCTGCTCATCCTGGGCTGAGGCCACTCTTCTTTCTACCTGCCCTGGGCTGAGGCCGCTCTTCTGCTCACCCTGTGCTGAGGCAGCTCTTCTGCTTGCCCTGTGCTGCCTCCTGTCTTTGCTGCTTCTGCCCAGTCCCAGACCCCAGGGCTGGTGAGGAGACTGTGTCAGCGGAGCCACATTCAGACACAGAAGACCAGGTTCAGTGACACAGGTATGCTTTATTTCAGGAAGGTACAAGCTTATATAGGGGTAGTGGTCCAGTCACAGCACAGCAAGTAGGATACCTTATTAGCATAACAGACTTAGCATCCTATTAGTATAACAGACTTAATGTACTATCACAGAATAGAGGGTAAGTTGCCTCATTAGCATACTGGGTTTCAGATTACAGAGTCTGGATTCCTGGAAACCACATGACCCTGACAGTTGCAATATCACCCTAGGCTCAAGCCTGTCTCCCACAGATATGGGTGAGGATTTTTCTTCAGCCAAATCCACTAAACAGCACACAGTAAATTACAGAAATGGTACTGATGCCTTACCTAAAGTAGATGAAGGTATTTCTTTTCCTTTTGGTTGTTATATTTCTAATATCCTCTATGGCATGGTTTGGCTAGTTGATTGAAAAGGTGACTATGCCCAGAGAAGAGTTCAGTCTAATAGTTAAGCAGTATTTATTATGTGACAGACATTGAATTAGATGTCTTTCACTATTTTATTTGTAACTAGTTTGTCAATCACTTGAATAATGTTCATTTCTTCTCTTTTGACATTCACAACATATTTAAAGAAAATCTGAATATTTATATACATATTAGTCCATTGCTTATTTAGAAAGTAACTTTTGTTGCTTCGATTTTTCCTTGTGCTAATGATACGTGCACATTGGGAAACATTTAGAAAACACAGATGAATGTCACTTGGTGTGTCATTGAGATAGCCTGAATGAGGAATGCAGGAGGGAAGGTAGGAAAGACAAGTAAAGGAATGTGGAGCAGTTGCTGCTCTAACTTCCAGACAGAGCTTTCCAGAAGTAGGTGTTGCATAGAAAGCCCAACAGTAGCAGGCAGCACATGCAGAAATTTTCTCCAAGCAAACCAGTTAGGTCTCTATACTTTCTGTGTCTCCTTCACTCTCTTTCATTCATCTCCCTTTCTCCTTCCTTGTTCATGTTTCTCATCAATCCATTCCTGAAACTTATATACACAACCCATATTAGAAACAGTTGCCAAGACTTGACCAGAGCAGGCAGGGAGCTGTTTCAATCTTATGGAATCTTTAACCCTCAACTAAAGGGAAGCTCTGTGAATATATGCCTGCATGCATATGCAGTGAATGTGCATGTATGTGTTTGCATGGGTTTAAAGCAAAAATAGTGCCAGTTTTTCTGATTATAAATTATTCTTTATTGAGAAAAATCTGTATTATTCAGAAAAAGTATAAAGAAAATAGAAATTATTTAGAATCCTATAGTCACGGGGTATGTTTTGGAGATGGGGTCTTATATTTTAGTTCAGGCTGACCTTGAACTCGCTATGTAGCCCAGACTAGCCTTGAATTTTGACAATCCTCTTGTCTAACCCTCTGGAGTGCTGGGAACACAGGTGTGAGCCAACATGCCCAATCAAAATTGTGGTTTTGGACTTTTGCCTATAGAGCTTGAAATTTTTCTAAGCGACACTATATACCACATACACTTTATAACTGTTATACATTTAACTACCTGGTGTAAATATCTTTTGATGTCAGTGAAAAAGGAGTCTATTTTTGGAGTCACTAATTTCTTTGGTGGAAGAAATTTCAAGACAGCCTAACATTGAATCTGTGGTATGGTTACTAATGCTGTATATTATGCAAATCTGTAATGAAAAAGGAGGAAATAGGGCAGAAAGAAATACAAAATGTACTGAGGGGGAAAGAGAGCCAGAAAGCTTAATATTGCAGCCAAGGTGAGCCCTGGAAGACAGGCTCTTATTCTTGAGATTAGAAACATTAAGGAGAGGCTTCTTGCTGTGCTGAACAATAGGAAGGATGCCCTCAGGGCCAGACTTGACCCAGGTGTTTCCAACTTGTCAAAGAAAAAGGCTTAAGGAGTTTTCTGCTCTTAGAAAACCACAACATACAGAAGCAGCTGCAAATATGGTTCAAGGAGGCCAAGGTACATCCCAATCTGGCAACCTTCCTGGGTAGAGTTGGTATATATATATATATATTACAGGAGCAGGGCATGGTGGTGCACATCTTTAATCCCAGCATTTAGGAGGCAGAAGCAGGTGGATCTCTGTGAGTTCAAGGCCAACCTGATCAACACAGGTAGCTCTAGGCCAGCCAGGGCTACATAGTGAGATCCAGACTCAAAACAAAAAATAAGCAACAATAAAAACAACCCATGAGACTAAACTAAACTAAAACCCATTTTGGGATATGCTTTTCTAATTCTACTTGCATGCTGCTCCTTTCACTTAGCAATAAACCGTGAATGTATTTCATATCAATAAATATATTCCTTCATCATTTTATGAGTCACTCAATATTTAATAAGATCTCCAGTTTTAGGGGCTGAAGAGGTGGCTCAGTGGTTAAGTAAACTGGCTGTTCTTGTGGAAGACCGGGGTTCAAATCCCAGCACCCACTGGTGGTTAACAATCATCTGTAACTCTGATGCCCTCCTCTGTCCTCTGCAGGCACTGCATGACACAGGAGCACTTACATACATGTAGGCATAATACTCATACACATAAAATAAAAATTTTAAAAAGATCTCCAATTTTTGAAATGTTTACTAGTTTTCTGATTAGAAGTTCTATATGGGGGCTGAAGAGATGGTTCAGTGATTAAGAGCACTGATTGCTCTTGCAGAGGACCCGATTTAGTTCCCAGTACACGCACAGCAGTTAACAGCTGTCCTTAGCTACAGTTCCAGGGGATCCGATGCTCTCTTCTGGCCTCCGTGGGCATTATATGCAGAGGTACACAACATACATGCAAGCAAGTTACTCATACACATAAAATTAAAAAATAAAAATAATTTTAAAAGAAATGAAAAATGCTGACTGCAAAATTGAAATGATATAAAATTATTTAAATTAGGAAGTGAAAGTTTCCTGTTTTTCTATTTTCCCTGTGAAGAAAGAAACTGATATCTATTCTTCCTTCCAAGGTTTTGTGTTTTGTTGTATCTCTATCTCTTTCTCCCTTTGTACCCCCTGCTTCTTTTGCAAAACGTGGGCTATTGTTTGGTGACATATTGAAAAAGAAAACAAGGTAAGATTGCTGATGAATGGAACTCCAGTACTTGGGAGGAAGAGACAGAAGTATTATTACAATTTTGAGGCCAGCCTGACTGAGATCTAGGCCAGTAAGGGCTATACAGTAAGAACTTGTTTGAAAAGACAAAAAAGAAAAAAGAAAAAAAAGAAATGATACTAAACCAAAGCAAGCCACCAACCAAAACGAAATAAGCAAACAAAAAAGCTAGCCATAGGGTCTGGAGAGATTGCTCAGGGGTTAAGAGCACTGGTTCGTCTTGCAGAGGACTGGGGTTCGATTCCCAGCACCCACATGGTATCTAACAACCATACATAACTCCAGTTTCAGGGAATTCGATGCCCTATTCTGACATTCAAGGGCATTGCATGACACTAGTACACTTACACACATGCAGACAATAACTCATACACACAAAATGAAAATGATAAAATATTAGAAATATTTTAAGTATTAAATATTAAAAATATATTTTATTTATTATGATTTTTTTATATGTATTTGTGTATTGCCTGTAGGTAAGTAAGTGCACCCGTGTTGTGCAATGCTCGTGCAGGACAGAAGAGGCTGTTGGAGCCCCTGGAACTGGA
>NW_008351466.1:388129-392894 GCF_000622305.1 Nannospalax galili | reverse complement strand
AATATTGAGCTTAGTATAAACCCTGTTAGACATAAAATTGAATGAGTTTTTAACCTTTAAAAAAGATCTCCATTTCATTTTAAAACATACTATTTCCTACAGAGAAACTCATTTTTTAATGCTACTAACACTTAGATGTTTGCACATGCATCTCTAATCTGTACGTATCTGATTATTACTAGTCAGAGTCACTTACATTCGGATCCTTGGCACCTGAGTATGGATATGAAGTCATCAGGTAGATTTCAGTGGTAATGTTTATCACCTCTACTAATTAACATGAAGTAAATTTTTATGTTTCCTCCTCAAATATAACTCATTTTTTAAATTTGTTGATTTTTTTTGTATATCATACAGAACATCCCAAACACTCTTATTCATCTATATACCCACTTCCCAAATGGCACCCTCCCATAGCCTCCCTCTGCCCCCTGGAGCCCATATACTCTGTCATCTCTGTTATCATCTACTGTGTTGTTGGAGCCCCCAGCCGTTCCCCAGTGCTTGTCCATTCGCTGAATCTAATCAGCCTATCATAGAGTTCCTTGTTTCAGGAAGATCAGCTGTTCCTCATCTAGCAGCAGTCAGTTGTGAATATTCCTTTAGATAAGATTGGGGTCTGATGTTCATCCTCCCAGTTCTACGCTCTGGGTTACTGTCTGGGAGTCTCGGGCCACCCTGGCCAACAACTCAAAGGAAAGTATCTCCTGTCTGGCATTTTTTCTTGTTATGTAGCCTTTAGTTATACATATAGACACTTAAAAAATTATATTGACCCCTTTAATCTTTGGTTATACTTTCCCTTTGGGTGTTTAAGACCCTACAGTTGGCCCAGATAAACCAATTTATTTTTACTCTTAAGGCCATTTATTTATTATTTTTATTTTATGTGTATGAGTGTATTGCCTGAATGTGTGTAAGTGCACCTGTGTCGTGAAATGCACTCGGAGGTCAGAAGAGAGTCTCAGATTCCCTGGAACTACAGTTAAGGGCAGTTGTTAGCCACCATGAGGGTGCTAGGAATCAAACCCCCATCATCTGAAAGAGCAGCCAGTGCTTTTAACCACTGAGCCATCTCTCCAGCCCCGAAATAATTTTTTTGGTCTTTTAAAGACAAGGTTTCCCTGTAGCCAGGCTGCCCTTGAACTCACAGAGATCAGCCTGCCTCTGCATCCCAAGTGCTGGGATTAAAGGTGTGCACCACCACGCCTAGATACAAAATCATAAATAAAATATTTTCTTTTAAAAGCCAGCCATAGGCAATTTTTCATGACAGTATGTGTGGCTGTATCTCATTTGCTTTAACCAGTCAGAGAATTTCAGTGCATGAATGTATACACATTTTTGGTGCTGAGGATTGAACCCAGAGACTCATACATGCTAGGCAAGCATTCTACCACTAAACTACACCCTTAGCTTCATGAAATTATGCTTTAAAATTTTTTACGATTTATTTTTATTTTCAATGTGTGTGTTTTGCCTGCATGTATGTAAGTGCACCACACATGTACAATATCCACAGTGGCCAGAAGATGGCATCAGATCCCCTGGAACTGGAGTTACAGATGGTTGTTAGCTGCCATGTGGGTTCTGGGAACAAAACCATAGTCCTCTGCAAGAGCAGTCATTTCTCTTAACTACTGAACCATCTCTCCAGTCCTGAAAATATACTTTTGAATTTAACCAATCAGCTATATATTCATTTTAGGTTCCTCTAAAATTGTTTACACCTACAAATTGAGATAAAGTGGACATTTTCTCTATATATCTTTATCTTTGTCACTACTCTTACATGATAAATTTACGAATGTGAGACCTCTGTTTCAAAAAACATATGCATTTTCTATAGTAATATATATCACTTAATTTTCCTTGAGAAGGTCAAGCGATGTGTAGTCACATACAAGGTGCAGGAGAATACTAGTGTTCCTACACCTTTTGTATAATCACGTGGCATCGATGTATTTAAAACATTTTTAACCTTTGATATTGTGAAATATATGTTTCAGTCTTGTTCCTATTTCCTGACAGAGTCTCCAACCCTTGAAATCTTAAGAATGTTGAGTATATTTTGGATGTTAACAAGATGACTTGTGGGTAAGGTTCCCTATGTGACTTCAGGATGAGGGCTGTTCACTAGAAAGACCAAGACATTATTAGAGGGTTGGAACACTGAACCATACTTTTCAACTGGCAGGAGGGGAGAGAGTAGCTGAAATTTAAGTTGATCACCAGTGACCAGTGTTTTAATCAATCAAGCATATTTAATGAATCCTCAATAAAAAATCAAGATGACAGGCTTTAGTGGATTTTCCAATAGCTGATCAAATTGAGCTCTCATTTTGCTCTTTGGGAGAGCAAAGAAGTATTAAGCTCCTTCTCACATACTTCATTCTATGAATCTCTTGTGTGTTATTAAGACTTTTGTCTGTGAAAGAATACCCGAGTAAAGCAATTTAAGGAACTAAAGATTTATTTTGACTCATGGATTCAGAGGTTCCAGTCCATCATGGTAGGGAGTGCATAGAGCAAAGGAGCCCACATCATGGTGGCCAGGGTATGGCAGGCAGGAAGAAAGGGAGGGAGGGAGAAAGAGAAGGAGTATGTCTTAGTTTCCTTTTCCTTTTATAAATCCAGGCCCCCAAACTATTGGAAGGATCAGATTTAGGGCTTGTCTTCCATCTTTCATTTATCCTTTCCAGACATTCTTTAACCTAAACACCAAGAAGTGTGGTTTACTAATTTCCTAAGTACCTCTTAATCCAATCAAATTGGCAGTCAAGCTAACCATTGCATCCTTCATCTGATCATCTGGGCCCTTTGTACTACCCTTTATAACAGACTATTTAGCATAATTAAATGTTTCTCTGAATTCTGTGAGCCACTGTAGGGAATTAATTGCCAGAGGCGATTGTCATAAATCTCAATTTATAGGTCATCAGTCAAAATTCAAGCCTTAATCTGTACTTGGATATCTGACATGAGGGTGGTGGTATGGGGTTAGAGCCTCAATCTGTGATATCTTGTCCTAGTTTGCTCTTTGTGGCTGTGATAAAACTGAACAAAAGCGCACCCTGGAAGAAAGTATTTATTTGACTTTCAGCTTAAAGTCCATCATTGAGGGAAGCCAAGGCAGGAACTCAAAGCAGGAATCTGGAGGCAGGAACTGAAGCAGAGACCTCAGAGGAATGCTGCTTACTGGCTCACTCTTCCTGGCTTGAACAACTATACATCCCAGGTCCACCTGCCCAGGTATGGCACTGTTCACTGTGGACTGGGCCCTCCTACATCAATTAGCAATCTAGAAAACATCCCATAGCGATGTCCGTAGGCCAGTTTGATGGAAGAAATGCCTCAATTGAGATTTCCTCTTCTCCAGGTGACTCCAGTTTGTGACAAGTTGACAAAAAAAAATAATAGTAACCAGCACAGATCTGATGCTACAATTAGCTAGTCAGAATTGTATTGAATTTGAAGATACTAAGGTGATGCTGTCTGCTGCACAATTGACTGGTTATTGGTTGGGAGAATCCCCATCCATTTTGGTGACTAGAAGTCACAGAAGTATTCTGTATTATACAGCACTGAATTGGGGAAAATACACTTTAGCTTTTTCTTTTTGTCTCAGACACCCCTTACCTCCATTAAAGTCAAACATATAAATGGTGAGATGGAACTTGATTACTCCTCTTATTGGTTGCAATACTGGCTGAGGTATAATGTTTGTTTTTTTTGCTCGTGGTTTCAGCTGCCTAGAACTTTTCTTTCACATTTTGTAACTTATTTGCTGCTCTGAATGTGTTAATCTTCTAAATCAAGGCTCATGTCAAAATATAAAATTAGGGATATAAGGAGGCAAATTTTCTTTTAGCTTTATCCTTATGTGCATACTGAAAAGTTTTTTAAAGATAAATTTCTTTAGATAAATTTCTGGGATTAATTTTTTTACAGTTAATTATTTATTTAATAACCACATACTTAAAAGAAGCATTTCATTACAATAGCATTGACATATTCAATAACAATTTTCTGACCTAAGATGCATCTTTTTCAAAATTGGCTGTAAATTTTTAGGTTTACAGTTGAATTTTTACAGTTATACAATATTGTACTCAGTATAAACCCTATAAGACATAAAATTAAATGCGATTTTAACCTTTAAAAAAGATCTCCATTTCATTACTAAAATACACAGTTTAATACAGAAAAATTCATTTTCAATGCAATTGACATTAAGATGTTTGCACATGCATTTCTAATCTCTATATATCTGATTATTACTAGTCACAGTTGGTTACTTTCTGGGCTCCTTAGCATCTGAGCATGGATATAAAGTTGTCAGGTAGATTTCAATGGTAGTGTTTTTCACATCTATTAATTATTAAGGCACAAATTTTATGCTTTGAAGAATTACTATTTTTTAATCATTTAAAAATTTTTTTAATAACTACATGATTAGAAGAAGCATTTCACTACAGCGTTAACATATTCAGTAACACACTCCAGAGCAAGAGTACATCTCTTTCACAAGTGGGTACAAGTTTCTAGGTTCACAGTTGAATTAATACAGTTATACAATATTGAACTCAGTATAAGCCCTGTAAGATATTAAATTGGATGAATCTTTAACCTTTAAAATAGATTTCCATTTCATTTTAGAATATATTGTTCCTTGCAGAAAGACTCATTGCTTTTGCTACTAACACTGAGATGTTGGCACATGCATCTCTAATCTGTATGCATCTGATTATTGCTAGTTATAATT
>NW_008351466.1:369190-387965 GCF_000622305.1 Nannospalax galili | reverse complement strand
GGGCTTCCTAAAGCATCCCTCTATTGGGTTCCTCCTCATTTTTCTTTTGTCTTCCAAGGCTGGATGCCACAGTGATGGATTCAGGATTTGCTTTCAGGTATTTTGGTAGCTGTTGGAGTGGTTAGAATCAGTGTCAGTTCCTTCTCAAAGGCTTCTAGATAGGGGGAGAAACAAACTTGGCCATCATTTTAGAACAATAGCTGGCTGTCTCCCTCAGCTACAGATGGGCACTACAGTATTGGAGACCAAAATTTGAAGTCTTACATCTGAGCAGCACGTTCTGGTTAGGAACAAAATCATCAATGAGAAATAATTGTCTAAATAACTTTTCATATAGACTTAAGCCTAATTTCTGGGAAGCGTAATCCCTTGAACTCTTAAAGAAATATACTGATGACTTTACCCTTTGGTTATAGTTTCCTTTTGGGTGTTTAAGACCATACAGTTGGCCCAAATAAATCAAGTTATTTTTACTCTTAAGGTCATTTGAGGATCTGTTCTTCAGAGGTCACATGGGCTTGGGAAGAGCCCCTGGCTCCTTTCTTTTATCATTTCTGCCTATGTGAAGATAAGTCAAAGGTCCTACTCAATCATGGTTGGCTTCGCTTGGAAGCATGGAGGAAATGATTCCTCTTTGTTGACCCTCCTCTTTGTAGACTGGACACTGGTTCAAGCCAATCCTGTGGGGTCTCCTTGGCCCCCTTGATCAAGAGGACAGGTGACCCACCACAGTTACAGGACATTTTGAGAGATGTTCATGGTCCCCTGGAACTAGTCGACCTAGGAGCACAAGGAGCAAAAACTGTCCTTTATGTCCCTCTGACCAAATTATTATAGGCCTCAAAGTATGTCTGTTAAACATCCAAGAAGGTTAGATTTCTTAGTATAAAGTCCTTGTGAGATTACACTAATTCCTGAACCAAAGATACATGTGTTCAAAACCCAAACACTGTATTTATATGCCCCAAACTTCCAAGTTTAACTCTTATCCAGATGCCTCTGTTTCAGATGTAATATTAAACAGTGTACTTTGCACTTTAACAACATCCCAAATTGAAGATGTCCCTGTGGTGGTTTGAATGAGGATGTCCCCATAGGCTCCAAGTATCTGAACATTTTGTTCCCAGTTGGTGGTGCTGTTTTGGGAGGTGTTAGCCAGTGTGGCCATGCTGGAGGAAGCAGGTCACTGAAGGCAGGCTTAGACAGTTCTTAAGCATTGCCAGATTTCCAGTCACTGTCTGCTTTGTGTGCCTGCTTGAATATGTGAGAGCTAAGCTTCTGCTCCTACAGTAGCCACCTCTGTTACGATGCCTCCCCGCCATGATGGACACTTGCCCCTTTGGAATCCTAAGCTAAATAAATTCTTCCTTTTGTAAGTTTTCTTGATCATAGTCTTCCTATTACAGCAACAGAAAAGTGACTAATACAGTCCCCAAACCAAATTCATTGCCTCTGCTTTTTCCTATCCTTCAACCTGCCCTTACCTTCCTTATCTCAGCAAATAGCTGGCAGCTTCATCTGTTTCTGTAAGGCAGAAATTGTGGTTCCTCTCTCACGGACACCTTGATATCCAGTTTATCCCAAGCCCTATTGATTTTATCTCCTCAATGTATTTTTTTAAAGACCTCTGATAGTTATTTGGATTTTAGAGTTTTATTTATTTATTTTTAAATATTTTATTTATTATTTTATGTGTATGAGTGTATTGTCTGCATGTATGTGAGTGCACTGTGCCTTGCAATGCCACGGAGGTCAGAAGAGGGCTTCGGATTCCCCTGGATCTGGAGTTAAGGAAGGTTAGTAGCCACCATGTGGGTGCTGGGAATCTAACCCGGGTCCTCTGCAAGAGCAGTCCGTGCTCTTAACCGCTGAGTCATCTCTCCAGCCCCGGATTTTAAAGTTTTAAAGCAACTGTTAGAAGAATGGGAAGTTAGACTACCTTAGGTGGAGTACCTTTTTAATTTATTATTTATTTATTTAAATATATTTATGTGTGGGCTTATGTGTGTGAGTGGAGGTCAGAAGACAATTTGTAGAAGTCATTTCTCTCCTTCCTCCATGTGGGTCCCAGGCAGTCAAACTCAGGCATCAGGCTTGGCAATAAGCACTTTTACTTACTGTACTCACTGAGCAATCTTGCTGGTTCCCAAATTGTTTTTTTTTTTTTAAGTTGAATTTTTTTTTCATTTCTTTAGATTTTTTTATTGAGTTTTTTGTGCATTTCATACAGAACAGCTCAAACAATCTTAATCATCTTTATATCCCCGTCCCCACTGGCACTGGCATCCTCCCATAGCCCCCCCCCCCAACTGGAGTCCATATACTCGGTCATCCGTGTTAAGGCCCACTGGGATGTCAGTGTCCCCAGCCATTCACCAGTGCACGTCCGTTCACTAAGTCTAGTCAGCCTATCTAGAGCCCTTTGTTTTAGGAAGATCAGCTCTTTGTCTAGGAGCAATCAGTTGCCAAGATTCCTTCAGATAAGATTGAGATCTGCTGTTCATTTTCCCAGTTCTATGATGGGTTATTGTTTGCCTGAGTTTGCATGGGACTTGTGTATGCTGACACCATTGCCATAGAATCATATGAGCAGGGTCCCAGGAGCTTGTAGGACTCTGTTTCCATATAGTCATGCACCTCCTCCCTGGGTCTTACACTCTTTCCACCACGATGGTCCCTGAGACTTGGGTGGGCGAAGTTTAATAAAGGTATTCTGTCCGAGGACCAGCATTCAGCAGACTCTTGATCTCCACGCTTTGGCCATTTGTGACCTTTTGTGTTCCTGGCCCTCCGCTGCATGAGGATGCTTCATTATTGAGAACTGAGAGATGCATTAGTGCATCATTATCCCTGGTCTGTTTCATGAGCCTTAGGTATAGAGGTTGCAATGTAGATGTGTCACTTAGGCCTGGGCAATTCATAGACAAGGTCTGTGTGTGACCAGTTGTAATACTTGGTAATAGTCTCTGGTGCAAAATGAGCTTTTTTGATGAGTGGTAAGTGGGATATTTGTCTGTAAAATAAGGATACATGTTTTGCACATAGTAAGAAATCACAGTAGTCTAGCGATGTGACAGTCTTGGGGTTTTCTCTAAGATTTACAGCCACTCCAGCCACGTGTATTAGGTTATATTTACATTACCACACTTGAGTTTCTTCCCTTTGAGTGGGCATTTAGTCAAATTAGGTAGCTGTTGATTGCCCCCAAGATAAGAGTGCCACTACTGCACCAATGACGTATGCTGTGCTGGCCATTGATGTGGTTATTTGGTCTTGAAACTGGTGTTGGATCCATTAAACTCTCTCTCTCTCTCTCTCTATATATATATATATGTAGAGAGAGAGAGAGAGAGAGAGTGCATTTCATACAGTACATCTTAATCATATTTAGACCTCCTCCCATATCTACTAGATTTCATGCATTCTGTCATATTTATTAAGGTCTATTGAGTCAAATTTGTGTCCCTAGATGCCCCTTTGTGTGAGTTCATCCACTCGAGCCTGGTCAGCCTATCTAGTGTCATGCCTTTAAAATGACCAACTCTCCCTCACCCAGCAGTGATCAGCTGCCAATAGTTCCTCTGTGTATCTTGGCTCTGCTTTCTCTCTCAGCTTTCATTGCTGTCACATTGGTCTGATAGAACAAGATTTAACCAAATCACTAGAGCATTCCCCTAACTGGCTTTTTAGAGTCTGATTACTTTTTTTAAAGTAATTACTGTTTATCATTTGGATATATGGAATGCCAGTCAAGTTGTATTATGACCCATTGTCTGACACAGAAATTCCATTTCACAATGTACTACACATTTAGCCTTGCTTTGGTTTTGGATTCATAGAAATACAACATTTAATATAATGCTTTCCCATTTCATAGTTTTACTTTTTTGAGACAGGTTCTCCTTATAGTCCTAGCTGGCCTGGAACTCACTATGCAGACCAGACTGGCCTCAGTCTCACAGAGATCCACCTGCCTCTGCCTCCCGAGTGCATGCCCAGCTCTCGGTTTTTTACTGTTGTAAAATTTCTTTAAAAGTATTTTTTGATTAGCATACAAAGAAGTGGATTTCTTTGTGACATTTTAATAATTCTAATTATATTTTGTTCTTATTCTTCCCTTACAACGGATCCATTTCCTTCTCCCCTTCTTGCTTATTCATTTCTTCCCTCCAAATACTTCTCCCTTCTGTTTTCATAACATGTGTATTCCATTGCTATGTCTTGATCTTCCCTCCCCTGCCTCCTCCCTTTAGATCTCTTCCTCTCCCTCATAGTCCCCTTTCTGTTTTCATGTTCTATACATATACACACATTATAATATGCATAGATTAATGAATATGTATTCCTTGTTTCATTTCTAGTGCTGTGATAAAATACCCCAACAAGCAATTTATGGAGAAAGGGTTTATTTAGTTTACAATTCCAGATTACAGTCCATTATTGTGGGGAAGTCAATGCATCAGAAACTTAAAAGAGCTAGTCACATAATATCCACAGTCAAGAGCAGAGAGAAATGAGTGCATGCTTGCTTGTGCTCAGCTCTATTTCCCCACTCTTACACAGTTCAGGATTCCCTGACTAAGAAGTGGTATTACACATGGTTCACTAAGTCTTCCCATACTAATTAATTTAATTAAGAAAATTCTGCAGTCATGGTCACTGGCTAACAATGTAGATAATCCTTCACTGAGAATCTTTTCCCAGGTGATTTTTAGGTTGTGTTAAGCTGGCAACGCTGATATTTTTCTTTATTGCTGAATAAAATTACATCGAGGAATGGCATATTTTCCTTGTCTATTTATAGGTAGATGGACATCTGTAATGGTTCTGTGGTATGTTGACTTAGTGCTTTGGGCATATACACAGAAGAGATATAGCTGGATCATATGATAGTTCTATTTTTTAGTTTTTTAAGGAACATTCCTACTGAATTCTATAGTGACTGCTCCAGTATACCTTCCCACCAGCAGTGTAGAAGTGCCCTCTTTCTCTATGTCCTTAGAAACATTTGTTGTCATTACTTTTATTTGTTAATTTTTTAAAAAATTTGCTTTTATTTTGTGTGTTTGAGTGTCTTGCCTGCATGTATGTAAGAACACCGTATGTGTGCAATTCTTGTGGTGGCCAGAAGATGGTGTTGGAGCCCCTGGTAATGGAGTTATGTATGGTTGTTACCTACCATGTGGATGCTGAGAACTGAACCCCAGCTCTCTGCAAGAGCAGCCAGTGCTCAATCGCTGAGCCATCTCTCCAGGCCTGTCATTATTTTTCTTGATAGACATTTTGATTGGGGTGCAATGGAATCTCAAGGTAGTTTTAATTTTCATTTTTCTGATGGCTAAAGATGTTGACCACCTTTAAAAATATTTTAGTAATTTGTATTTCTTCCATTTGAGACTCTATATTTGTTAGTGCATTTATTGATAGGGTGATTTTTTTTATATTTAATATTTGGAATTCTTTATAGATTCTCCATGTTAATTCCCTGTCAAAGCTATAGTTAGCAAAAAATTTCTCCCATTCTATGGACACACCTGGACTATATTTATGAGCTAAAATTCACCATGCTCTCTTTTATGTTTATGCTATCCCTCTCATTGGATAAGCAAATTTCTTCAAATCACTTGCTTCTTTACACTTATACACAAAACATTTTAAAAAATTCTATCCAATAAACAAATCAACCAAATTTGCTCTTTTTACTCCATTGTTGTTATTGAATGCACATGAAAATAATCACATAGCCTCAAGATTTAGTCTCAAAATGTGGTGGCAGCCAGTGTTTCTTCTGTGTTGTAATGCTATCTTTTTTAGATCATTTTCAAGGTGTGTGAATCAGACATTTCCCCCTCTTCTCAAAACTGTGACATTGTCTACCATCTCATCCTTCTTATTTAGTGGTAAGTCCTCCATCTTTGATTTGGATCTCTTTCCCTCTTGCCTTCTTCTATGACCTTTAGTCCACAAATTATTCCATTCTTTTCCCCCCTGTAGTTTCAATTCTATTCTAGCTGTTTTCCTAATAGATTTTAGACTTAACCAAATTTCTCTTATAAGAGACCAAAACCCAATGAAATAAGCAAATTCTTCATTTTCCTTACATCCTTATCCAGATATTGCCCTATTCTTCTCTTCTTTCCAGACAAACTACTAGCAAGACTTGCATGCATTCTCTAATCCCACTTTCTCACCTGTCACTCTGGGCCATCTGCTTTCTGCCACCAGATGTCCTATGAAATTACTACCACCATGGTCATAAATGACCCAATTGTTGTTCATTCAAATAGTAACTTGATATATTTATATTTAAGTGCTTTCTTGCTAGCAGTTAGCTACATACTTCTTTTTAAATGTTATTTCTTTGTGTACAAGAAAAAATACACTTGCTTTAAAATCTACACACTTAATAGATTTATTTCAACAGAAAAAGACAGTATAGAAGGAAAGTTTGTTCAGAAAAAGAAATCAGTCAGTCTCCTTGTACGACATCACAGATCTAATTACTGGAAACCAATTAGATGTTAAGAAAATTCACTTAATCCTAAATACTTCAACAGATCTTACAAATTAAACTTTAAAAAGTTTATTTGCATTTATTTCAATATGTTTAAATATTGTGATTTAGCATATGACTCATTTTACTTTGCGAAATATTAAGAAAGTGTAAAAATAATTTTATTACATCTGTTTATTTACTTAGTTATTCATGTGCATGCGTGCGTGCGTGCATGTGTGTGTGTGTGATGTGGAGGTCAGAGCACTTGCTGGAGTCATATGTCTCTCCCCACTAAGTAGGTCTCAGAGACCAAACTCAAATCTTCAGGCTTAGTGTAAGGTCCTTTTACCCACTTAGCCATCTTGACAGCCCTGGAAATACTTTTGTAAAGGGAGAAAAAGGACTACATGAAAAAGAAAACTACTTTGATTACTAATCAAGTATGAAATCTCATTAAGAATACATAATAGCACTTAAAACAATATGCATTCTTTAGAAATATGTAATGCAAAGTTGGAAGATCCCTGTAATTCCATCTCCCAATCAGCAGACCTGTTAGTACATCAGTGTTTGCTCTTCCAGAATTTTTTCTTTGACCAAAATAGTATGGGTATATAGTGATTATTTTTTACTGAAGAAATAGCTAATTATTTGCAGCTTACTTTTACTTAATATGTCTTGAATTGCTTTCCAGTTGGTCCATATGATTCTTCATCTCTCTTATGTGTCATCATTTTTCCATGACAAGACTTTAGTGTAATTTATGAAATTTTCATGTAATAATGGACATTTACAGTGTTAGTTAATATATACTATTCCATAATAAACATGCATGTAACTTATTTAAGCATCTGTGGAGTGAATTTGTAGAACTGGAATTAAAATGTTAATTCTAGGAGTGGGAGAAATGGCTTAAGGCCACTTAAGAACACTTGTTCTTTTTTTTCTTTTTGGTCTTTTTTGAGACAGTGTCTCCCTGTAGCCCCAGCTGGCCTGGACTCACTATGTAGACCAGGCTGGCCTTTAACTCACAGAGATCCACCTGTCTCTGCTCCAGAGTGCTGGGATTAAAACCATGTGCCACCACACCTGGCTAAGACCACTTGCTTTTGTAGAGGACCCAGGTTTGGTTCCCAACACCCACATGGTGGCTGATGACTCTCTGTTGCTCCAGTTCCAGGGGATATGATGTCCTTTTCCAGCTTCCGTGGACACTACATATATGTGCTGCACTTACATACATTCAGGCAAAAGCACTTATACACATGAAATACAAAATAAAAATTTTTAAATATTTTAGTCATTATTTTTATTTTATGTGTACGAGCGTATTGCCTGCATGTATATAAGTACACCCATGCCCAAGGAGATCAGAAGAGGGCATCAGATGCCCTTGAACTGGAGTAATGGATGGTTGTTAACTACCATGTGGGTGCTGAGAACCAAACCCTGGTCCTCTGCAAGAGCAGCCAGTGCTCGTAACTACTGAGTCATCTCTTCAGGCCCCAGATAAAGTTTTTTTTTTAATTAAAAAATATTACTGCGTAAGACATTAATTTTTATTTTGAAGAATTATCTGGTTAGTCATAAATGTGGGTAAGACATCACAGTTTGGAGAAAATTTAAAAAATCTTGACCAATCTCTCATTTGTAGATAACCAAATTTATCTGTCCTTTAATGTGTATCTACAGAAGCATTGTGAAGTCATTTTATATCCATTCGCTCATATAACCTCTGACAATCCTGAAGAGTCAATATTATTATACCTAATTTTATAGAGGAACTAAATCTTCAAGGGAATGGAAAAGTTCATTATTACTGCATGATTAGTAGGTACTAGAGTTAGCATTTTAGCGAGAGTGCTATACTAGCATTTCGAAGTGTATACTACCAGGACTATTATCCAGATTCTTTATGCTACAAAACAGACGTGCAAAGGGTGATTAGGCAGCTTGTCCTGGGTCAACAACCAGAAACTGGAATAATTATATTTCTAAACTGGATTTGATGTCAAAGGGTTTTTTTCTTTCTGAGCAAATCTCCCACATCTCATTGATATATTTTTAAGTTTTACAAAAATGAAAGCAACCCACTCTTATCTATGAAACCATAGTAATTATGCCCAAGTTGAGACAATAATTTATAGAAAAGAAATAATGCTACCCCTCCTAATAATAGCTATTATTTTTGTGTATTTCCTTCCATTATTTTCTTTAAACAAAGGCCTTCAGGCCTTTCTTCAATACCTTAAGGTGTTCATATGTTCATATATTTTTTCCTTCTGTTTTCTCTCTCCTTGACATTTAGGAGTTGATACAAATTTCACTCTTAGAGAGTACTTTACTGACCATCTAGTTTAAAGTAGTCCACAATTTTTTATTGCCTTTGCCTTGTTCTGTATTCCTCAGAGTACTTATTATTTCTTTTTTGAAAATTTTATTTATTATTTTTAATTTATGTGTATGGTGTATTGCCTACATGTAGGTAAGTGCACCCATGTTGTGCAATGTCCATGGAGGTCAGAAGAGGCTGTTGGATCCCCTGGGACTGGAGTTCCTGACAGTTGTTAGCTGCCATGTGGGTGCTGGGATTTGAATCCAGGTCTTCTGCAAGAACAACCAGCGTTCTTAACCGCTGAGCCATCTCTCCAGCCCTGCAGAGCACTTACTATTTCTATTTCATTTTTACATGTTTATTTTGCTTAAAGTCTCCACTCTAGAAGCTGGACAACAGCATATAGAACTGCATATATCGTCCCCTTCTACATAACTCTAGTGTCTTTTATATGGCATGTATGGACCAAAGGTTTTTGAATATATCAATAACTAAATATCCTCAGTATAATAGTAAAAATAGAACACAGTTAAGGATATTCTTTAGTGACTTCAGCTATCTGAGCACCTTTATCACACAACCATGTTGGCTTATTAAATCACAGTTTTCTAAAATTTTCTGAGCACACTAGAAGTCCAATGCCCTATCCATTGCACCTCAGAGCATGTCTAAATATTTTTTTTGGACTGCTGTTACTACTTTTCTGAAAAGTTTACATCCTCAAACCATAACTTTCTCCCTTAACCACTATATTATTGTAACTCACTCTGTAATATATTAAACAGCTCTGTTTATTGTATGCTTTCCCAATTAAAGTCTAAACTTTTTATTTCAATGCTGTATCTGTAGCGCTTAAAATCATGCCCAACACACAGTAGATTAATAATCCTTGTTGAATGAATGAAGAAGCATCTTTTGATATCAATTGTGGACTTGTACCTCTACCTTTTGGACTAAGAAATCTGAATCTGTAGTTCATATTAAGTGGATGATCTCCAGTCTTCATATAGATACAAGGCCTTAGAAATGGAGGAGCGTGGTATGGGGGAATGGAAGAAGCTAGTGCTTGTCAAATTCCAAACATGTGTGGGTCACCTAAATTGTATCTGTTATTCTTACTGCAAATTTTTGAGGTAGGTATTGTTACATTCATTATGTTGATGAGGTTACTAAAGATCATAAAAGTTGAATATTTCACTGGGTGTTCTGGCATATGCCTTTAGTCCCAGCACTTGGGAGGCAGAGACAGGCAGATCTCTGTGAGATGGAGGCCAGCCTGGTCTCTATAGTGAGTTACAGACCAGCTGGGACTACAGGGAAATCCATTCTCAAAGAGATAAAGTTGAATATTTCATCTAGATAAGCCATGTAGGAGATAATTGAATAGGAAATTATTACTAAATTTGATTCTGACTCTCCATAACTGTTAAAAATTTAGTACTCACTCTTGTTACTCCTCAGTGTGTCACTCAGTCACAGAAATGTTTGAATAGAATACTTTATCTTATTTTATTTTATTTATACTTTGATTTACTTACTGGGGGAGGGCATGCATTGGAGGTCAGAGAATAACTTGCAGGAGTCAGCTTTTTCCTTCTACCATGAGGGTCCCAGGAGTATAACTCAGGTCATCAGACTCTGAGCCATCTTATAGGCCCCTAGCTGAATTTTTTATATAGGGATTGTTGAAGTACTACAAAGTCTATACATTGATAACATTATTGGTAAACATATGCTAGCATACAATTAAATATTTATCAGTGGGATTCTGTAAACTGAAATAAACATATGATTTCTTTTTGCTTAAATCACTATTGAAAGGCATATGAAAATTGTCAATGAAACATTTACATCATAGCCACTATGAAATTCAGTGTGGAGATTTCTCAAATACCTAAAAATAAACTTTCATGTGACTGAGCTATATAACTCCTGGGCATATAGCTAAAGGACTCCATAGCCTATGACAGAGATTCCTGCACATCCATGCTTATTGCTGCTATTGATAATAGCCAGGGTATAGAATCAACCTAGATGTCCATCAACTGATGAATGGATAAGGAAAATGGAAATATACACAGTGGAATTTTAATATATACAATGGAATTTTATTCAGCCATAAATAAAAATGAAATAATGACATTTTCAGGAAAAATGGGTGAAATTGGGACTATTACATTCCGAAGATATAAGATAACTCAGGGTCAGAAAGACAAATACTGCATGTTGTCGCTCATATGTGAACCCTAGCTTCTAATGGTAAACACATGTTTCTAGGTAGGAGTGAGCATGTGTAGAACTCAAGAAACTAGAAAGAGATCTATGAAAGGAAATCTAATACTTGATGAACTAATAAAAGAAATGAAAGAGGGGTGGGAGAGATGGCTCAGCAGTTAAGAGCACTGCCTGCTGTTGCAGAGGACCTGTCCCTAACTCCAGTTCCAGAGGATCTGACTCCCTTTTCTGATGTCTGTGAGCACTGCAAGACATGGGTGCACTTACATCCATACAGAAAATGCACTCATGTACATAAAATAAAAATAATTAAAAAATTTAAAAATAAAAAAAACGAAAGAAAAAAGAGCTTGAATGGAGGTACATTGTGTGTCTGCTCTGAGAAAATTTAGATTATTAAGTGAAAATTCTAATGTTAGAAGAGGACTACCTCACTACAAGTTGTTGATTAGAGAGGGCCCTGATGCCACCCCCAACTTGCCACTGCTATTGGTTGCATATAAAAACTAGATAGTAAGGCTTTGTTTGCTGAAGGAGATATATTATATGTGTGTCTGTCTGTCTGTCTGTGGGGCATTTTCTTGATTTTTGAGTGATGTGGGTGGGCTCAGCCCACTGTGGGTGGTCCCACCCCTGGACAGGTAGTCCTTTATTATAAAAGAAAGCAGGTTGAGCAAAGGCCAGGAGAGCAAGCCAGTAAGCAGCATTCCTCCATGGACTGTTCTCCAGACCCTGCCTCTAGGTTCCTGCCCTAAGTTCCAACCTTGGGCTCCCTGATGAATTGTGGCCTGGGAGATATAAGCCAAATAAACCCTTTCCTTCCCAAGTTGGTGTTGGTCATAGTATTTTGTCACAGCAATGGAGAATCAAGCTAGAATAGTTACCCACCAGAACTTAACAGACACCATAACTGAAGGCGCTACATATTTGACTCACAGAACACTCAAGGAGAAATCAAACTGGTATTAACCTTGAATCTTCATCTCTGCTGGCTAGCTTTCACATTACTAGAAGGTGTTATATGTATTACTGACAGAGAAAGGTAATAATCAACCTTACCAAGCTGTGACTCCTGCAAGCAAAAATAACAACTGGCTTGGCAAAATAGGCCCAGTGGTGCAATAATGGACAAATACTATGGGAGTAAACAGCTACCTTCAAATTACATTTGAGACAGAGAAGCTTCTTTATGTAGTGGATGGCAGTTAGTGCGCAGACTCATAGCTGGTCAAAGTATTGAGAATAAATGACTGTTGAAATCCCAGACATTAAGGGACATCTATATCACTCCCTCCAGGTCTCAGGGAATGTCATAGAAGAGCAGGTGGAAAGCATGTAAGAGCCAAAGGAAGGAGTGGGCAGTAGGATGGAACACTGATATCTAGGGATAGTATGGCCATTACACTCATGAACTTATAGCACTTGTGGTTACTTGCACAAGATCAATATTTCATTATGGATGGGAGAGGGGATCATGAGGATTTATATGCAATTATTAGTTTCTGGGGAAATGAAATAATTTTCTTCAGTGACACAGACTCTGGTAAGCTCTCTGTGCTCTAGTAAATGACACGCCACCCATGCTTATGCAAGAAAACCTAATTAAGTCAGTGGTTCCCTACCAAAAGAAAACAAAACAACAAGAAAATAAGAAGTGGACTTGTTGACAAGATGAAGTGTTTAAGTCAAAAGGGGAGAGGGTGAGGAGGGTAATGAGGGTGAAAATGACTGAAATGTAAGTGTATGAAACTGTCAAAGAATAAAATTAAGAAATTAAAAAAAACAACATTTGGCTTGTCAACAGCCCATGCTAGAAGAAGGAGGGCTTCATGGATCCTCACCCTTCCTTGAGGATTTTATGTATTTAATTTTTTATTTGTTTATTCTTGTTTTATGTGTATGAGTGTTCTACTGGCATGTAGGTAAGGGCGTGTAGGTAAGAGCACCCATGTAATGCCTGTAGAGGTCAGAAGAGGGCATCAGATCCCCTGGAACTGGAGTTATCAAGGATTGTAAGCCACCATGTGGGTGCTGGGAACCCAGCTGAGGTCCTCTGCAAGAGCAGCCAGTGAGACCTTTCCAGCTCCTTCCTTAAGGATTTAATGGTTGCTAGGAGAGGGAAAGACATTTTAGTGGTGTAGCCACTGATATATTTTTCCTGTTCCTATAAAGAAATTCTCATGTATGTTCATGTCAACAACCCTAATGAAACTCATTGGGTAAAAAATAAAAGACATTAAAGTAGAAGGGATCTGATTTAGAAGGGGAAGGATGATAGTCGAACTGGGAAGGGGGCAAGGGAAGGTAACAGGGCGTTAAGAATATAATCCAACAACTATATTACATATATGAATGAAAATGTTATCACGAAATCCATTATTACATATAACTGATACATGCTAATAAAAACTTTATAAACATCTGCATCATATAATAAAATCAGAGCTTAATATATAGTATAAAGCTTTCTTACATCCTCCACCAGAAAGATAGATATAAGATATGAACAAATTATTTATTTTATTTATTTTCTATTTGTATGTGCATGTCTGCATGTGCGTGCATGTTCATATGTTTGTAAGTGTGTATGAGTATGTGCAGGTGCACATATCTGTATGTGCTTATGCATGTGGAGGCCAGAGGACAGCTTTTGGTGTTATTTCCCAGTCATTCTTCACCTTGTTTTTTGAGACAGGGTTTCTCACTGGCTTGGAGCTCACCAAGAAGGCTAGGCAGGCTGGCCAGTGAGCTCCAGAGATCTGACATTAACTGAAGTTGAATTTATTAGAAACAGAGAAGCATGAAAATTTATTAAGCACATAATATGATTATTTACAAGTCCTTCCAAACCCTAGATGAGAAAGTCAGTTTTTTTTTTTCTTTTTTTCTGTCTCTACTTCCACAGCACTGAGATTACAAGTGTGCACCATCATACCTGGCTAATTTATGTGGGTTGTGGGTGATTGACCTCAGATACTCAGTCTTAAAGGAAAGACTTTGCTGACTGAGCTATCTCCCCAGCATCTTGTTCTTTTAAATTAATTTTTAAAGTTAGCATACAGAGTAATTGGTTTCACAGTCCTCTTCATAAAAATGTGCCATTACACCTAAGGTTTATACTGAATAATGCAATTCATCATTCTGACTAATGACAAATAACTTATAGGAAATTGATTCACCTATTCAATAAGGTTTCATTACAAAGGATACTTCAACCAATATTAAAAAGTATTAACTCCATTATGCTGACATTAGTAGAAGTATACTTAACTTAGCAACAAATCATCTTTATGAGGCCATTTATTAAGCTAGAAAGAAAGATAATACAGTCTGAATTATATTTAGAAAGTAATTTATTTAAACAATTTAATTTGCCAGTACTTGAGAAGTACATTTGCATCCTCAGCATTGGGTGGCAATGAGTTGAAAGCAGTCTTTTTGGTTTTCACTTTCTCTGTAACAGAAAGCAACACAGAGATGCATCAGTGAACATCTGCTTCTTATGTAAACTCCGTCCCACCAAAATATGAGAACATATATAAAGCCTGTGCAAGGCATTCTCATTTCAAAAAAATTGCTCTAATAGCTGGTTATACCAGTTATTCTACCACTGAAGAGTAAATGATCAATGAAGACAAATGAAGATAACAGTACCTTCACTGACATCATTCATTACAGTTTTTATATAAGGGGTTGGAGAGATGGCTCAGCGGTTAAGAGCATTGGCTTCTCTTTCAGAGGACCTGGGTTTGATTCCCAGCACCCACACAGCAACTAATTCCACTTCCAGAGGATCTGATGCCTTCTTGTGAGCTCCATGGGTATTGCATGACATGGGTGCACTTACATACACTCATACACATAAAATAAAAATAAAATATATAAAACAATTTTTATATAAGCTGCTTTATTTTGGAATGAATGCATATAAAACATTTGCATAGATAAATTAGTGTTAAGAATGGAAAATGCACAGTTAAAGTCACAATATCTTTTATATATTATGAAATCCTACAAATATTTTCAAGGTTGGAAATAAACACTCTGGATGCCTATTAAAACCATGTCACAGGAGCTGGAGAGACAGCTCAGCAGTTACGAAAACTGACTTCTCTTGCAGACGACATAGATTCAGTTCCCAGCACCCACATGGCACCTCACAATAGTCCCTAACTCCAGTTTCATGGAATCTGACACCCTCTTCTGGCCTCAGCTGGAATTGCACACGTGATACACTTACATACATGCATGCAAAATATTCATGTGCATAAAATTAAAGAATTAAAAAATTAAAGAATTGGAGAAGATGGCTGAGTATGGGTCCAAGTCGGTGCTGTTCATATGTCTGGGTAACATTTGCCAGTCACCCATTGCAGTAGCAGTTTTCAGAAAATTAGTAACTGATGGAAACATTTCAGATAATTGGAGGATAGACAGTGCAGCTACATCTACATACGAATTGGGGAACCCCCTGACTATTGAGGGCAGAGCTGCATGAGAAAGCACAGCATCCCCATGAATCATGTTGCTCGGCAAATTATCAAAGAAGACTTTGCTACATTTGATTATATACTGTGTGTGGATGCAAGCAATCTGAGAGATTTGAATAGAAAAAGTAATCAAGTTAAAAAGTGCAGAGCTAAAATTAAGCTACTTGGGAGCTATGATCCACAGAAACAACTCATTATTGAAGATCCCTATTATGGCAAAGACTCTGACTTTGAGCTGGTGTATCAGCAATGCCTCAGGTGCTGCAAGGCCTTCCTGAAGAAGACTCACTAGTTGGTCCTTCCCACCACCATCCAGCAACTCATCCACAGTGTTGTGCCCAAGGGTGGTGATGATCCTTAGCCTCATGCACCACCTGTTTTTTCAGCTGACTTAATATTTATCTTAAAAATAATTATAGGTAGAAATTAGTTATATTTTCAAAAGAATAAAAATGTTTGAGTAAGACAGTTTGAGGTGCAGTTAAGCATTCTTAGGTTAGGTGAACCTATCACCTTGCCCTAATTACAAAATAGTGGAACAAGAAGATAGGGAGCAAAACAAAACACAGTAATAAAGTAAGAGTGACCCGAAGGTCCATGTCAGCCTCTGAGTCCAGCAAGACCTGGGCACTCTGTTCTACCTGGAGGGGTGCATGGCCAACACCCAGGGGTGCCCTGCGCTCACCTTACACCTCTCTTTCCTAGGCTTTTATAGCCCCATCCATAGCAGCCCTCCACTTAGCACTGGGAGAGTTTTAACTCAGACACACTCAGGGTGCACACTTCCGTCGAAAGAGGAGAAACTGGATATGAGAGCTCACTCCTGTAATCCTAACTTGGGGGGCTGGTGGGCGACAGGGGTCATGAGTTCCTCGGCTATATAGGTTTCAAAAAAACAAAAATAATAAAATATAGGAGCAACAGATTGGTAGAATTAATATTTTCCACCCTTGTTTTTTTTTTCTAGTTTTCTGAGTTTTTTGTTCCTATTTGAGCTACTCTGCTTCTAAAAAAGTTGAGAAAAGTCATATTATGTTGATATACTTAAATAGAAGTATGCTCATAAGTGTTCTTTCATAGCATTTTAAAAAGTTGCAGGCAAGCAGAAGTAATTTTAGTGTGCTTTCAGATAGCTGACCTCAAATTCATATGGATTCAGGAATGATTGTAAAATGAACCAGGGCATTATCAAATAGAACTGAGAAAAAAATTAAAGAATTGAATAAGAGAATAAGTTGAATAAGATGGTTTGGGATGTTCTGTGTGATAAACACATACACAAAAAATCAGCAAATTAAAATACATGAATTAAATTTGAGGAGGAAGCATAAAAATTTATGTCATGTTAGTAGAGGTGATAAACATTACCATTGAAATCTACCTGATGACTTTATAGACACACACAGGTGCTAAGGAGCCGAGTGCAACCGATTATGACTAGTAATAATCAGATACGTGCAGATTAGAGACACGTGCCAACATCCCAGTGTTATTAGCCAAACAATGAGTTTTTCTGTAAGAAACAGTATATTTCAAAATGAAATGGAGATCTTTTTTAAAAGTTAAAAACTCATTCAATTCTATGTCTTACAGGGCTTATACTGAGTTCAATATTGTATAACTATATTAATTCAACAGTGAATCTAAAATTTTATAGCCTCTTTTGAAAGAGATGTATCTTTGATCTGGAAACTTATTGAGTATGTTAAAGCTGTAATGAACTGCTTCTTCTAAAAATATTTTTAAAAATTAAAGAATTAAAAAAGATGTCACGATATATTTATTTTAAGCAGAGCTCCAGAACTGACCATGTCATCTCATAGACACAAGACCGAGCCTCTGGTGCTTTCACTACTGCTTAGTCCTCTAATGAGGCAAAGAAGCAAACCACTGAGCGCTAAAGTCAGGTATTTACTAAATATTATTGATTTCTACTAGATAGACTCATCTCTCACAAGCCACCAGGTGAACCAAGAATCTTTCTAAGGCTATTGTCTATTAGGAGGCAATTAAAGCCTTCATTTTCCCTGTAGACTTAAATATATGTGGGCCAAACACTGACATCTCTGAGATAGCCTCTGATTCCAGCTTTAGAATTCCTCTTTCAACTTTACTTTGGCTATTGCTTCGCTACCAATAAGCAAACTAACTATATTTCACAGTCTTTGCTATGAGGGAAGCAAGGTCAGTAGCATCCATTGACTTGGGCTTCACATTTTGATCTGACCTGTTGACAGACTGAAGCTTTATAGTGTTCATATCTTTAAGGCTCTCTAGCATATTTAGAATGTCATGCTTCTTTACATTGTTCTTTGCCAAAATCTTTCCTGCACTGAATTTTTGCTCTGTTTGATATTTAATCATATCAACAGCAGACACATTTTGGAGGAGCTCCACAGGATGGGGCAGTAGAGTCAGGGCCAGTAGTGGGACAGGTTGTGCTGTAGTATGTGGTAGAATCTGAGTTACATGTACTGAGACTCTTGCTCCGGTAGGATGACAATTTTGGCAATTTCAGTTCTTAGGGCACAAATTCATTTTTAAGCACAGAGATCTTCTGCAAGGCTTTTTTGTTTGACAGTGTCTGTTTTAGAGGAGACTCTTCTTGAAACAGATTTGGTAAGGAAATGTGCCTCTTCGGGACTTCTCAAAGCAAGAAAGGTCATCCTCAAGGTGAGAGCTAGACCTGACATCTGCCCTGAATCCTATTGAGCACTCTCCTTCTTCTGTGGCTACCCATTCAATATCAGCAAATAATGCCACCACGTCCTCACCAATGTGGTAGGCACTCCATTCTGCTGCATGATTGATAGGCTGAAGCTGGACTCTTGGACACTGAATCAGAGTTTGCATCAAATTTTATGACACATTGAGATGAACTATATGGCTTTCTAGATCAAAATACCATCTGCCTGCTGACTCCCACTTATTGCAAAACCATCCTCATCAGACATTTAATCCAACCATCATTTAGATGACCCCAAATATGCATTTCAAGTATAAATGAAAATAAAATTACATTTCATGGTTATTAGGAAGAAAAGATGAAAAACATAATTGATACCCAGTGCTATGCAGGATATGGTAAATAGACATTTTTATATTTTATAAAAGACATAAGTTGCTCCATTTTTTTTTCTGGAAAATAGTTTGCCATGATCTACTACAATAAAATTATTCATATGATTTGATTCAGAACTTGCACTTACTGAAATTTAT
>NW_008351466.1:305915-368414 GCF_000622305.1 Nannospalax galili | reverse complement strand
AAACTGTATATAATATATAAACTTATTTTAGTAATACATATAATATTGAAAAATAAGCAGCAAATCATTATAAAAAATAGTAGAAAATGAGAACTGATCAAATCTCTGCTGAGTATAAAGCTTTCAAACAATATCCCATATAGCTAAAGTGAAATGAAGAAATTTTCTTTTAAAAAATGCATTGACTATTTTATTATTTTTATTTTATGTTTATGAGTGTATTGCCTGTATGTGTGGGAGTGCACCCATATGAAATTTGAAAATTTCCCTATTCAGACTTTAGTTCCCTGTCTAGAACTTGTAATGCTAATTACTCTTGCCTTTACTTCTTCTTCACATCTATTCATGATTCAAGGACTTTCTTTTCCCCTTAGAGACATGAGTTATGCAATTTGAGAGTCTTTTAGGTAGACCCAATGAATGGGTACTCCAATTGTCTCACCATGCATCCCTGTTCAGCATGGAAGAATCCAGAGCAATCTGCGTCCCTGTTCCCTATTGTCAATTTGGGTAACCCCTTCAGAGGATGGCATGATAAGAATAGGAGGTAAGAATTGGCTAGGCAGTTAGGGTAAAAAGATCCCAAAGAAATGTAACCAGTTTCTTGGCTAGAAGTCAAAATATCCTTGGGTCTGTTAACAACATACTCTGTTCCAAAGACCAAAAATGTTAAAAGTATTTGGGAGCTTGTATCTAATCCTTAAATGATTTTAGGGTTACCTCTTCAGAGGGGGAATGTTGGAGGTGAGGGAGTGGGCATAGATTTGATCAAAACACCTTATATGCATGTATGAAATTCTCAATAAAGTTTTTGTAAAAGTTAAAAAAATGCATTGAAAATAATGTGCCCAACATATATGGAGTAGCGAAAACTTCTTGCAACCAAATTGCAATTATTTTGCAACAAAATTGTAATTATTTTGTAGACTAATATGTATTTAGATCTACATAAACAACCCCAATATAATATATACAATATTTACTATTTTAAACTGAAAATAAGAATGATTTTTCCATTTTGTTGTTTCCTAAATTTCCTATAAAGATACTATTTGTTTAAGAAAAGTAAAAAATTAAGTGATGATATATTTTCATCAGAAATTATTAAGAGTTTATTAATAAAAATACCATGTTATGTAATATCTAACACTCAGCACATTGCAAGTTCTTTTTTGGTGCCATACAATGTAGTTGTCAGTATACTTTCAGAGAAATTGTATGTGAAATATTAAAAGAGCGATACCATACCCTGTTGAGAATGTAAACTGTACTCAAAGACATTTTCAAGAATTTGTATTGCTTCAGAAAATGAAATGCTAGGGAAGTGTGAATCCTCCAGACGACGTAAATCAGATGCAGGAGCAATGCATGTGGTCTCATCAAGATGCGAATGATGAGGGAAATCTCACGTAAGATTTTCCACTCTGAAGCTGGCTGGATAAAGAGTCCTTGAGAAGTAGTCCAAGATACCACAGAGACTTAGTGACCACAGACATTGAAAATGGAAAATGTTAAGAGAAAAGCTAGTCTGTTCTCTGGAAAAAAGGGTCAAGGATAGGGTTAGGGCCAGGGATGGCTGTTACGTACTTAGCTTGGTAATAAAAAACACTCTTAAGACAGTCTACACTGACATTTTGGATGAGCTTTTGCATAACAGCTGCATTAAATCAGTCTTGTCAAAATCTCTTGCTTTCCTGTGAGAGAAAAGGCCCATATAAGAGAAAAATAGCATGCAGGATTACAAGGAGCACATGCTGGAGGACTTGGGAGAGAACAGAGAATGGTAATAAGAAAATCAACCTTGAACATTTAATGATACTAAAATGCTGTCTCTAGTGACTAGAAAATTATGGCCATTTTCTTTATGTAAGCGTGTGTGTGCATGTTCAGGTGTGTGCATGTTCACGTGTGTGCTTATGTGTGGAGGGTAGAGGACAACCTTAGGTGTCATTTTTCAGGTGTTTTCCACCTTTCCTTTTAGACAGGTTCTCTGGGTTTCTCACTGGCCACAACTCACCAAGTCGACTAGGCTGGCTTGCCAGTGAGCCACAGGAATCTGTTTCTGTTTTGCCTCTCCAAGGCTGGGATTACAAGCACGTACCACCACACTCAGGTTTTTTTAGTCTTACTTTTTTGAGACAGGGTCTCCCTGTAGCCCCAGCTGCCTGAAACTCACTGTGTAGACCAAGCTGGCCTCAATCTCACAGAGATCCACCTGTCTCTGCTTCCTGAGTGCTGGGATTAAAAGCCTGTGCCACAACATCCAGCTCATACTCAGCTTTTTAGGTGGGTTCTGAAGACCGAACTCAGATTCTCATACTTGCCCAGCAAGCACGTTAGCAATTGAGTTACCTTCCCAGTCCCAACTATGACCGTTTTCTAAACAACATGATGAAACTAGTCATATTCTTGTCACAAGTTTTCAGTTTTTTTTTTTTAAAAAAACCAGCAATAAAGAGAAAAATATAAATCCTTAGGAGTTACAGTGAAATACTTTTCTCCCCAAATTATTTGGAAACAGGCACACAATCTGACAATTATCAAATAGAAATATATGGGCAGTGTTGATCATTATTCAACTGTAGAACTGAAGATGAAGATATATAACACATGCATTGTTGCAGAGTTCATGTCCTGCTTCTCTAACCAAGATCCAGCAGAAATTCCATGTCACAGCCATGAAGGGCAGTTGAACTTATTGAACAAAATCTAAGCTGTGTCTAGGAGAATCATTAGGAGCCTAAGGCTAAAAACAGACATTAGAAGTCCTAGGGAAACCACAGAAAGATATTTTTGGAAAAAAAAAACCCTGAAGAATAGATGTCATAAATACGACTCAGGAAGTAGCAGAACTTCGGAAAGATACAAGAAGAAAAAAATGAGCTATAAAATGACCCAAGCCTATCTAGATACACCGGATCTCTGGCTTCCAAGGAAGAAGATCATAGAGATGCATCACACTAAACAGTATTCTTTTGTATAACTGTAGACCTGTACTGAAAAAAATACTAGGTAATCAGAAGAACTCTGGTAGAGAGACAATAGTTGGAAATTCTTTGAAAAATCCTATGTATTCAGGATGAATAATTCCAGTGCTAAGAGGACTCACTGGTATAAACAAGAACAATCACTAGGTGAGAAACTATGTCTCCACAGCTTCTTTCCTAGACTAGGTATAAAGGGACCAGAAGGTATCCCTTAGCAATATTTTCATAGTATATGAAAATCCACACCCCAGAATTTATACTCATTTCCAGAAAATGAGGGCAAAGTGAACTGTGTATCCATTTGGCCACCATAGGCAATGTATTAGTCTGAAAACTATAATTAGTGGATATGCAAGGACAAAATAAGATCACCTTTAAAATATGTTACAGAATATATAAGAGTACAGAAATTTGTTGAGGGATTAGTAAGGGGGTGCAGATATGGAAGGAGATCTAAATGTGATCAAAATAGATTGTATGAAATTCGCAAAAATTCAAAAAATTAATAAAAAAGAAAAATATGCTATGCAGATGATAACATCGCACTGTTAAAGATAAAACTCACATCATATGTACGTGTGTGTCAGCAATTAACTTAAAAGTCAAAGGAAGGATTTCTTATCTTGAGAGCAAAATTATAGTATCGTAAATAAGGTCATCTTGAAGGAAATGGAATGAAACAAAATAAAATATGATCGTTATTTTCTGTCAGTTTTGTTTTATCTGAAATTCAGAATTCAAGCTTCTATTTTAACACTAACAAATTTCCACTTTGATGGGTTAAAAAGTGTAAAAATTACTACCAACTACAAAATCAATCTTGAGTTTATGCATGTTTGAATGTTTTTACTATGATCACAAATGGGTAGTTGTTCTGTAATGTGACTTTTGTGTGCTGTCACTATCCAAAGTTATTTTAGGTGCCTGTCTAAGCATTTTGACATGAAAATCCTTTACCCCCCCCTTTTTCCTGTTGCATTTTAGTGTTCTGAACTCTCTCACTCTTTTGAAGAGTTTATGATTCCAACTTCCAAGATATGTTGTAGACATTTATGGAATTTTAGCATCAATTTCACTGAAAAGTTCTGATCAGTACCAATGGTAAATATTCATTTAAAATATGAATCAGTGAATAAGGAGCACTGAATTGAAGATTAAAATCTTCATCACTTAACCAATACTTATTTGAATATTATTTGGATATGCGGGTACATGCACAGCAAAGCCCGTTGCTTCGTCATGAGTCCATATTTTGCATGAACTCTATCTTCTGCTAGTATAAGGGTTTAGCATATGGACTGTGGGCCAAATTCAGCTCATGATATGTTTTTATCAATAAAGCTTTATTGAAATATACCCACAACGTTTCTTTATATATGATCTGTAACTCATTGACTTTTCAGTACAACTACAAAACTGAGCAGCAAAGACAGAGACTGCATGACTCAGAAGGTCCAAATATGGTCATTTAATGAAAAAAATGTTGTCAATTCTTAGGTAAGATAATAAATATGATATGGAAAACTGAATGTAATTCTTCCAGAAGGTTCACTCCCTTGTCAGCATGACAACTTTTTTGTTAAATCTTCTGGTTCTTTTTTACCCATATTACATTTGTCTGGAATTATTTACACAAATCTGGAGATTAGAAGTCTTCATTATCAGTGAATTACAGTTTTCCTAAGGAAATATGGATGAGAGATCAATATAGACCCAATCATCATTAAATAATATTTTCAAAGCAAGTGAACAAAAACAAACAGTATCAAACATGGATGAGAGGCCACCGAATATGAATGTTCTATTGCTGTATCAAGGACCACTTAGTGCATAGGTATGGATGACTGAGGCCCAAGGACTTGCTAATAGAAACTGGAAGTTCCTGACACCATCAATTTTGTAGGGTTCTTGGAGAAATTGTGCTTCAGACTGTACTATTACATATATAGAAAAACAAGTTTTTTAAAGATCCTCAAGACTGAAAAAAATATGTGAGACTACTGAACCATGGACTTTTTGGCCCACTGCATGAAAAGGCCTCTAATACACAGAGGCCTCTCAGAAGGGAAGACACAGCTGTGAGTTATATTTTAAAGTTCTAGGAAAATAGGCTGCACAGAGGATCTATGTTTATATTATGAGTCACAGTAGAGACAGGTGGTAGATCTGGAGCTTAATGTCTGTATGTCTCTGACTACCAGGGTTGTTATAAGAGGTTTGTTTATAGGAACAAGCTCAAAAAGAAATGAGGGAATGAACAGTTCTCTTTTTATTAGGACTATTTTATATTTTGAATTCTTTCCATTTGTTAAGAAAATAGTATTAATGTACAAGGGGCAATGAATGAAGTTAAATTCATCAATGAACTGTCATCAGAACCTCTAGCAAAAGGTGTGAGCAGTACATACTACCAGGATTAGAATAATACAAACATGAATAGATAAATGACTGAACTGGAAGGATACCTTAGATAATAAAATACAAACTAATAAATGCCTCATTCTTGAAATGGAGAGTTAGAATTCAAACATTGGCTATCTGGAAACTCTATAATTTTGGCTCCACTCCTTAGTTTGTCACAATAATGTATCTCAGCATTCCATAGATCCACTCCTGAGTCACAAAGTATTGACACAGGACTACCAAGGAAACCAGGCCAAGTAGGATTTTCTATGTCTACTTAAATTATTGTTTTAATTTCTCTTATAAAGATTTGAAGTATATATAGAATAAAAGAAACCTGAGAAAATAGCAACCAAGAAATGGAAAGATACAAAATTGCTTTAGGAGGGAGTTTTAAAAGAGGGAAAATAGAGAATTAGAGAAAGAGAAAGAATAAGAGAGAGAGAGAAAGATATTTGTGGATAGCTGTAGAAATAAGCAACCCCACATGATGATATTTTTCATCTCACAGCCTATTAACTCAAGGGAGTTTGGTGAGGAACAAGTAGATATTTCAAAATTCTTTGAAATAGTTCAACCTGTAATTTCAGTTAGTGGAGAACAGTAAAGATAAGAACCCAATGGATCCATAATTAATTCTATTTCTGTGAAAATTGTCTTTCAAAATTTGAACTGACATGTGAGTATAGAACTGAGTCAAGAACATCAAGCTTTAAGTAAAATTGAGTAATTTATTTTCTAGATGTGTTGTCTGGGTGTCTGAGCTATGTAGTGAGTGGTGTTTTAAGTGATGGGTCCATCCCAGACCAACAAGCTTCTTGCTGCAGTCTCTAGTCCCATCAGCCTAGTTTCAATTCTCAAGCTGACCAGGCATCCCCTAATACTGTCTTAGTTTTGTTCCCTGTTACTGTGATAAAATACCCTGACAAAAGCAAGGTAAGGGAAAGTGAGTTTATTTGGCTCAAAATTTGAAGTGACAGTCTGTTACTCAGGGTGTCAAGAATTTGAAGCACCATGTTACATTACACCCGCAATCAAGAGCAGAGATCAATGAATTAATGCAGACATACTAATGTTTACCATTTTCTCATTCCTTTTTATTCAGTCCAGGGCCAAGCTCATGAAATGGTGCTGCCCACATTCCAAATGAATCTTTCCACCTTAATTAACCCAATTAAAAAAATTCCTCACGCTGGGCATTGTGGTACACACCTTTAATCCCAGCACTCAGGAGGTAGAGGCAGGAGGATCTCTGAGTTCAAGGCCAGCCTGGTCTACATAGTGAGTTCCACACCAGCTGGGGCTGCAGGGAGACCCTGTCTCAAAAAGACCAAGGGAAAAAAATCCCTCACAAACATGCTCACAGGGCAACCTAATCTAGACAATCCCTTGTTAAGACTCCCTTCTCAAGTGAGTCTAGATTGTGTCAAGTTGACAACTAAGTGGGTAAGAAATCCAACCCAACTCATGGAACTTTTGGCAGTTGATGGTTACTGGGAGAGAAAAAGACAGTGTCTTGCAGGGTTGGGACTCTTGGTACGCATAGTAGATGAATCCATACTGAAGGACATCGGGGGACACGAATCATAATCTATAGGCCATACTATGTATATAAAAGAGTTTATTAAATTGAGCAGGGAACAGTTAGGGGAGGTGCAGAGAGGGGAGTGAATCTAAATACCATCAAACTATATTGTATGAAAATAGAAAAAAATCAATAAAAATGCAGCGACAACAAAATCACAAATGCAATCTCTGCTAAGCTGTTCCATCTGACTATATTGTGTCATATCCTTGCAAGCACTCCCTCAATAAACTTTCTTGGTTTCTTTTTTTCTTTTATTTTTTTGAGATGGGGGTCTCACTGTGTAATGCTGCCTGGCCTGGAACTCATCATGTCCATTAGGCTGGCCTCAAACTCAGAGTATTGATGTTAAAGGCATATGTCACCATGCCTGGCAACTATTATTGGTTTCTTTAAAAATTTTTTATTTATTTTTCTCTCTTGGGTTCCTTCTTTCCCTTTACCTCCCCGGTTTCCTTCCATTTTCCTGGTCCCTGCAGTTACATCAGGATATGCACTCACTTATAAGGAATTGGCGAGAAGAATAGTAGGAGACAGGCGTTACTAAAGGAGAAATGTGTAAAAAGGGGGGGGTAGTTAAGGGGGGAGAAGGAGGCTTATACAAACAACTATGGAAATGAAGGGAAAGAAGTAGCTCAAAATAGGTAGTACCATAGCATACAAAAATTATCAAGGGAGAAATGGGGAAAATGGGGACATTTTAAATTAGAAGGGTGGGGAGGGAAGATAAGACAGGTAAAGAAAGAGAAGCGATAAATACTGCCTAGCTAGTATAAAAAAACAGAGGGAATCATATTACTCCAAAAATGTACTGAAAAATTACACATACAATATCCCTACATGAGTCCACAAGTATAGCTGAAGATTACATAACAAGAAACAGTGCCAGACAGGAGAAACTTTCCATTGAGTTGTTGGCCAGGGTAGTCCAAGAGACTCCCAAAATTATACAGGCTATTGCCAGTCCTTGATTGCCTCCCAGAACTTGATGGTAAGACCCTATTATGGAAGACAGGACATACTTTGGACACAGGATTTAGAGCAATGGAGCTGGAACTGACCTGGAAGCTACCTCCCCGAAGGCTAGGTCTCATAGGTTTGGAGAGCACTACACAAGCTGGTAAGGCATCAATCAATGGTCCAACCCTAGCTTCAAGGCCTAAAAACCACATCAATGACCAGCACAGCAAATGACATTGGTGCAATAGTGGCACTTTTATCTTGGGAGTAATCAAAAGCTACCTAATTGGACTTAAAGCCCATTTAATGGGAGGAAACTCAGGCCTGGTACTGTGAACCTAACCAAATACACATTACTGGAGAGGTCACGGATCGTAAAGAAAACCCCGTCTTTCATATCCCAAGGCAAAAGTAATTTCTTACTATGTGCAAAATACGGGTCCTTAAATTTATAGATGAGTATCCCAGTCACCATCCATCAAAGTAGCTTCTTTTTCAACAGACAGAGATTATTACAGAGTTACACCACTGGTCACACATAGAGATTCTCTGTGAATTGCCCAAGCCTTAGTGGCACATCTAGGATACAACCTCTACACCTAAGACTCATGGAACATAGAACAAGGGATAAAGAGAACACTACTGCATCTTTCAGTTTGCATCAATGAAGCTCCCTCATGCAACAGAGAGCCAGGAACACAAAAGGCTACAAATGGCCAAAACACGGAGAACAAGAGTATGCAGAGTATAGATCCTTGGACAGGACTCCTATATTGAAGTCCACCCACCCAGGGCTCAGGGACCATTGCGGAAGAGGGGGCAGAAAGATTGTAAGAGACAGAGAGGAGGTGCATGGCCACATGGAAATGCTACTACAGGCGCCTGGAACCCTTCTCATACATACAACCTACAGTAATGGTGTCAGCATGGACAAGACACACACAAACTTAGGCAGACAAAAACCCAGGACAGAACTTTGGAAATGAACAGCAAGCCCCAATCTTAGTCAAATTATTGGCAGCCAATTACTGCTTGGTGAGGAAGAGCTGATCTTCTTGAAGGGACTCTAGATAGGCTAACTAAACCCCAGTGGATAAACTTTCACTGAGGCTCTAGCTTTACATAATAGGCCTTAATACAAACGACAGAATGTATGAACTCCCGTAGAGGAGCTATAGGGGCGCCAAAGGGGAAGGGGGAATAAAGATGATTTTATGTATGAAATACACAAAAATTCAATAAAAATCTTTTTAATGTATTTTTATTAGTTCTTCTGGTTGAATAGATAACTCACTGGTTAAAAGCACTGGCTGCTTTTGTAGAGAACCAAATTTCACTTCCCAGTACCCAAATGGTGGCTAACAACTGTCTGTAACTCCAGTTCTTGGGAATTCATCTGTTGCCCTCTCTTGACCTCCTGGTCATTGGATGCACATGGTGCACTTATGTACACGCAGGCAAACACTCATACACTTAAAATAAAAATATTTGTATAATTTTTAAAACAATTTCATAAAATGTATTTTGATCAAATTCTCCCTCCCTAAACTCCCATATTCTCTCTCCACCCTCTACCTATCCAGCTTCATGTTTGCCCCATTGAGTCTGATATGTGTTGCCCAAATACTCTTAGGTGTGCAACTAGTTTCCGATTATGGTCAACCTACCAGGGATAATATCCTTAAAGAAAATTGATTCCTCCTCTCTCAGCAGCTATCAAATACCAATAGCTCCTCAGCTAAGGATGGAGCTTATGCCTGCTTCCACTCTCCATGCTGGGATTTTGTGTGGCTTGAGCTTGAGCAGCTCTTCTCTACTCTTGGGCTACACCAAAGAGTATTTGGGGAGCACAAATTGGACTAAGAAGAAACTTTGCTGTTTGACTAGAATTTGCCAGAATCGTTATTAGTCACGTTTTTTCCCCTTAAATATTGAACAGGGGTCTAAGAGATGGCTCACTTATTAAGAGCAGTCGCTGCTCTTGCAGAAGACCTGGGTTTGGTTCCCAATATCCACATGGCAGCTCACAAGTCTCAGTAACTCCAGTTCCAAGGAATTCAATACCCTCTTTTGGACTCTACAGACAATTACATAATGCAGCCAAACAGTCATATACATAAAATAAAAATAAATAGAATATTTTTTCTTTACTATTTTTATTGAGTTTTTGTGCATTTCATACAATAGCTCTTAATCAAATTTAGACTCCCTTCCTATCTATGTCCCCCCATTTAGAATATTTTTAAATGTTCAAACTTCCTACAACAACCCTACAATGAGCTATCATGATCTTTTTTATTTTTTAATTTTTTGAGAATTTCATACGTGAGTACTGTATTTACATCATTTCTACCCCTCCTTCTACCCCCAAACTCCTCCTGCACCTCCACATTCTCTATTTCTTGTCCTCTTCTTTGATTATTATTGTTACATGTATTTACATACATACATAGATATATTTATTCATATCTGTGAGTTCATTTAGTAGTGCTTGTGTATACATGTGTTTAGGGCTAACCACTTTGAAATGCATAATCTATCAGGGAGATCCTCCCTGGAGAAAACTGATCCCCCCTCCTTAGCATCCACTGATTGCTTGTAGCTCTTTGTCTAACAATATTTCTCTCATCGACATTGTCACGTCCATTGGTGTTGTCATTATTCAGGTCTTGTTTAGGCAGCTATAGTGTGGCGATTTCATGGGCACAGTTTCCCATGTCTAGAATATACTGTCTAGCAGCAGGTGTACTGGTCCTCTGGTGCTTGCAAACTGCAATGTTCCCCGAGCCGTAGTTGTTGCACTGTAGATCTATCAGTTGGGGCTAGGCAACACACTGTTGCTTATTCTCTGCATTGTGATCAGTTGTGGAACTTTGTAAGTATCTCCATCTGTTCCAAAAAGAAGCTTCTCTGAAGAGTAATGAGAGCTACACTTATCTGTAAATATAAAGATAAGTATTTAGACTACATAAAGAAACTACATTGATGTAGGAAGGTGACAGTAGTAGGTTCTCTTCTAGGGTCTATGAACAAACCATGAGTACTTGGCCATGTTTACAGTACCCCGCATAGATTCCTTCCTATTAAGGGTGCCTTAAATCTAATAAGACAGCTGTTGATTGGCCCCAAGATGAAAGTGCCACTATTGCACTGATAGAGATATTTTGCTGGGTTGGTAGTTGTGGATTTTAGCCTTCACAGTTGGGTATAACCACTGAGTTGCTTCTCCCAGTTAAAATACTCCCCGACTTTTCCCATTTTCCCCCTTAAGCACACTTATGTCTTACTATATTATGTCTTACTTATACTCACTCATTCAAGCTCCTTCTTCCCCAATCCCCAGTGGTCCCTTTCTACTCCCCTGGCTTCTGTGATTACTTCAGGATATACACTCAAGTCTGAAGATTCAGAGCTAGAATCTGCAAACGAGAGAGGACATACAGCATTTTTCTTTCTGGGTCTGGGTTACCTCAATCAATATAATGTTTTCCTGGTCCATCCATTTACCTGCAAATTTCATGATTTCATTTTTTTAATTTACAACTGAATAGAACTCAATTATGTAAATATACCACATTTTCATTATCCATGCATCAGTTGAGGGACATTTAGGTCGTTTCCATTACCTAACTTCTATGAAAAGAGCAGCAATAAACACAGCTAAGCAAGTATCTCTGTCATATGTATCAAGTCCTTTGGGTATATGCCAAGGGATGGTATAGTTTGGTAGAAATATTTTTAGTTTTAATAATTTTCCACACTCATTTCCAGAGTGGTTTCACCAGTTTGCAATCCCAACAGTAGCAAATGAAAGTCAAGATCTTTTTACTCCTTATCCTTTTTATTAATTATACTTTGTGAGGCTCTTAGCAGTTACTTATATTTTCCAAGGTGATGGTGAATAAGAGGCAAAATAGAAGTTTTAACCCAGCTGTGTCTGAATGAAGAACTCGGGCTCTTGACATTCTCTCATGTAGCTTCCCTCTTGTGTGGTGAACATTTTAAGATTCAAAGCCCATTTGATCTATATATTTTTAGTGTAAATCCATGTGAGCTTATAGGCATCAAGTTAGTAATATCTTTTTCAAGTTAATATTTGAAGTAGGAAGTTTTCTGTATGAACATGGAATTTAAGACTAATAACTTGTGGGTTAAAGCAGTGGAATTGAATTTTCAGTGTCTGACATAAAAATGCTCCATAAATATTGTTGAATGAGTGAATTATTAGATCAATTATACATTGTGACTTACCAATAAGTAGAATTGAAATGATATCCTTCTTTTGAAAATATTTATTTTTAAATATTAAATATTATAAAAATTATTTATTATTTTTATTTTATGTGTATGCGTGTATTGCCTGCATGTAAGTAAGTGCACCTGTGTTGTGCAGTGCCCGCAGAGGACAGAAGAAGCTGTTGGATCCCTTGGAACTGAAGTTAAGGACAGTTGTTAGCTGCTGTGTGGGTGCTGGGATTCGAACCCAGGTCTTCTGCAAGAACAGTCAGTGTTCTTAACCGCTGAGCCATCTCTCCAGCCTCTCAATATCCTTCTTAAATTTTTCTATGTGCATCCATTTTTCCAAGTATTTAACATAATATTGTATGCACTGTTTCACAATCTTGAAAATAATTTTTATTGATTTGGGTGGGAAAAAATTTTCAGGATATCAAAGTCAACTAGTAAATAAATCTTTCTCTATTTTAAATAGTTCATCTTTGAATATATATTTTTGAGTACATATTGGACCCTTTTCTTTCTATTGTGGAAAATCCATTCTTTCCAATTAAAGATAAATTCTTATAAATTCAGACACTTTAGGGTTTGCTCAATCAGTTCAGTATGAGCTAAATCAGTTTAGGCTGGAATTTAAATCCTAGGGTGGAAGACTGTATTGTATCATTGAATCATGGGTGGACAAGGTGGCTAAGAATAATTTGTCTATTAACAACTAGGCCTGTGAAGACCAGCGACTATCCTTAAATGAGGTATGTGAGAAATCTACCCAGTAACCAGTTTTACCCACTTAACAAAATGGAATTTCAAGGAAGACAGCACAAACTTGTGAGTTTGAGTGTGGGAATTATACTTCTAGACAAATTTTGGAAAGCAAGTATAATCCTACCTTTTTAAGAGTAGTGATGCCTAGATGAGAAATGCATTTTAGGAGGAGGAAACAAAGATTTTATAGGAGTATTGTATGTGACAATATGCTGTATTACGTTGATGTACCCCGTGTTCCCTCAAAAGAATGTTTACCTTATGATATTCCCCTTATTTGACTATCTGAGATACCACAGCCTCACAAAAATCCTGTATGCATCTTAATATGATTAAAACATGGTAAAGATTGCTTTATTTTGTATGTTGGCCCTAAAAGGCTTGAGGTAGTTCACCTCAATTTCCCTTGTTCCTTGGAACTAGGGGAATTCAGCCAATTTTTCCTACATTCTCAGTAGGGCACAAAAGTTACCAACAACCTCACAGTAATGATCAGAGGCTTCTTACTATATGTTTGAGGTTTACATGAAAATTTAAATATCTAAATTCAAAATTATTGTTTACAATATTTTTGTAAGTGTTGTAATTATTTACTGGAGAAAAATTTAGAGCATTGGTCAGAACCAGAGATGAAACAAATATCTCTGACAAAAGAGGATAAGAGGAAAGAATAATCAACTTAATCTGATAAGGAACAGTTTCTAGAAGCCTTTTTAGCAAAGAAAATATTCCTATTTGAACTCTCTGACTTACGAGACAAACACATATTTCTTTCAGAAAATTTAAGTAATGCAGACATGCACAACTTAGAAAGTGTATGTGTATTTATATACACATGCACATAGTGTCCATTTTTTAAGTCTATTCCACTCTGGTTTTGAAAATGTATTATTAGTGTGTGTATGATAAATATGTGGGTGCACACTTCAGAGGACATTTTGTGGAGTAGGCTTTTACCCTTCCAACTTCACATGAGTTCAAGGGATCAAACCTGCGCTGTGATACCTCACAGCAAGCACTTATAAACCCACTGAGCCATCTTGCTAAGCCATAGTCTAGTCCACTTTTGATTTATAAGGTTCATTATACATTAAGATTATTAACTATTTATTGAGTTGCCCAGATAGTTCTTCAGGCAAAGGTGCTTGCTGCCAAGCTAACAACCGGAGTTCAATCCCCAGAATCCACATAGTACAGGGAGAGAACTGACTGTGTCAAGTTGCCCTTTGACCTCTAAACGTTCACTGTAGCATATGCATGCCCTCTCCCCACACATAGACACACAAATTGATAAAAGTAGTTTTTCAAATGTGAAAAAATAATATTAAATATTTTTTGAGACCATTCTTCCTCACTATACTTGGTAAGAACCACTTTTATAAAACATTTTACAGTATTTCCTTTTAGGTGTTTATTGCTTTGAATTTTATTTTTGTCACATAGGATGTGTAAAACTTTTTTGGTTATGTACAAAGTTCAGTGTAAAAAAAATGAGAAAATACAAGGGCATTCACCACTCCTAATTATAGATAACTGAATGTGAGCTGAGAAAGTGGCTACGAGAGTTAGAAAACTAAAAATAGGTAAATGCAGGTCTTTGTGTAAAAAGTAGAGCCCTCTAGTTTCAACTCCCTGGTCTCACATGTACATGTTAGATGATATACAATAACTATCTAACTTATCTAAATCTGTAAAGGATTCAATACTGTTAAAGGATGTAACATAAAGTTCCCTCTTTGTAGTTCTGCCAGTTCTTGAGACCTAGAAGCTTATGTTTATAATCTCTATTGACATAGTAATCATTGTTGTCCTCCTCATCCTCATCATTTTAAAACATCATGTAATCTGGGCGGCATAGTCAGAAAATTTAAAAACAACCAGCCCTTGAAAAGATATCTAACAGAGAAACATGGTGAAGGCACGAGTTCGACTCTTCTTGCTAACGTTTATTATGTGCTTATTATAGCCAGAAAAATTACTTTCCGTAAATCTGAGATTGATAGTTGAAAATTAGAATTATGGTGTTTTTAAATTTTAAATTATTTATTTTTATTTCATGTATACGAGTGTTTTGCCTGCGTGTATGTAAGTGCCCCTGTGTTGTGCAGTGCCCACAGAGGCCAAACGAGGGCATTGGATTACCCTGAAACTGGAGTTATAGACAAGGTTCTTAACCACTGTGTGAGTTCTGAGAATCAAATTCCCGTTCTCTACAAGAGAAGCAAGTGATCTTAATCTCTGATCCATCTCTCCAGCCCTATGGTGCCTTTCTTAAAGGACTTTTTAAAAAGAGAATATGAACAATCTATGAAAAGTATCTGGCATGGGCTAAGGTTTCTAAGAATGTTATTATCTCAGGCAACATGTTTTTTTTCCTTTCATTGTAGAGATGACTTTTACATAAAGTAAATCATGTGGTGCAAACAATCTTCAACAGAATACAGATGTGTGGAAGAAGGGAAAGTTTGGCTTCTTTAGGGTGAGAAGAGGTAGATTTCGTGACAGAAATCTGAAGTGGATGGCAGGGTCTTTATAGGTTTCTGGCAGATAAGGTCTTTCACATTAGTGCCTATGGTAGAATTTATTTTTGATGGCAGCAACAATTTTCCTGTTTCACATGTACTTTTTAAAAAATATATTATTTTATTTTTATGTGTATGAGTGTATTGCCTGCATGTGTGTAAGTGCACTGGCATCATGCAATGCCGACAAAGGTCAGAAGGTGTCAGATCTCCTGGAACCCGAGTTACAGACGGTTGTTAGCTGCCATGTGGGTTCTGGGATTCAAACCAAGGTCTTCTGTAAGTGCATTCAGTGCTCTTAACCACTGAGCCATCTCTCTAGCCTCTCACATGTCCTTTTAATGTGATTTTACTTCTTTTTCATCAGGAAAAAATTAATTTCCTTGTCTTGGAATTTGAGTTGGTGTGGTATTTGTTGTCAACAAAATGGAGCAGAAGTGGCATTTCCAAAGCTGCATCTTAGGGGCTCCTCAGCTTTCACTTCATCTCTTGGAATTTTCCTTTTTGGAAACTAGCTAAGTAGTTATGCAGGGGGACCTGTGAGGGGAAATGACTGTCCCTTCTGTTTCTAGCCAGTAGTCTGAATCACCCTCTGGTTTTATTAATGAAGTTATTTTTGATATTTTGACCACCACAGAACCCCAAATGATAACACACAAAGCAAAAACACTCAGTCAATAGTAGTATCATGACAAATAATAACAAATTGTTGATGTTTTCAGCTTCCAAGCTTAGTTATCTATTATTATGTTGCAGAAGATAACCAAATTCTGCCTATTCTTTTAATGGTAAAAACTGTTTATGAAGGCTCTCATGGTCTGATGAAGCATGAATCATTGCCCCACCTGATAAAAAACCCTATCCTATACAGGAGCCTCTTAGAAATAGCAGACACTGGTTGCAAATTATATTTCAAAATGCTGAAAACAAGGTGGGGTGCTGCCTGGGAGGCTATTGCATAATTAAATGACTTTGGAGCCTAATGTCTGCATATTATGCCTTTGAATTTGTTTTGAAATATGGAGAGAATGGTCCCTTGTGTTTGAAGTAGAAAACAGGAATGAAATGGCCTCTTTTTCTGTGATTATTTTATATCCTATGCGGAGACTGCTTTCTTTTCAGAAGAATTTTATCAACATTCAAGGGAGAGTAGAGTGTTCCATAATCGCCGATAGATCCTCACTGCCAAACTGAATGACAAAATATAAAACCTTGTGCATCAGCTACTTCCACAATTTGTCACAGAATAGGAAGGACGAGAGGAAAGAAAAGAAGCTTTAGAATTAAAAAAATCTACCATACTACTTGAGTAGGGAGTAAGGCTTCTGAGTTTTAGTTATTTGGACACCTAGTTGTCATGATTACATCTGTGGAATGGAATGTACAGTTGTTCCAGACAGTCACAATAACATCCATTAGCATTCAGCAGATCTGTTCCCTGTTAGCAAAAGCCTTAGCTTCAAGGTCAGTGAAACCAGAACTGACAGGCAACTCAATTCGGGTATGGTTTTATACATTTACCTAAAATCCGAGCTTAAATCCTTTGATGATGGTCCATACTCTGTTTTTGTTTTTCTTTTTTGTTTTTGTTTTTTTCTTGTTTTATGAGACAGTTTCTCCCTGTAGCCCCAGCTGGCCTCGATCTCACAGAGATTTGCCTACTGCTGCCTCTGGAGTGCTGAGATTAAAGGCATGTGCCACCATGCTTGGGGAAGGTCCATAGTCTGAACTTACAAAGATAGTCAGAAGAGAAGTGGTGAAATAATAGAAAAATATGCAAAATTCTTGTCCACAGAAGTGGATATTTAAGCGATGCATACCTTCCTATATGCATATTTATATTTATAGAACATTGTTGTCTTAGAATAAGTTTTTATTCAGAATAGTCTGTACCCCAGAGGTTTGCTGACATACTTAAATGTGTCAACTATAACAGAGAGAGTTATTTTAGCTTGCTCCCTAGTGAGCAGGCACTGTGTGATCTGGGGTCCTGTCCAAATTTTACCAGAAAATTTGTCAAACACCCTGGACAGTTAAAAAATCAAATCAAGGCAGGATGCAGTAGTGCACGCCTTTAATCTCAGCATTCTAGAGGCAGAGGTAGGCAGATCTCTATGAGATTGAGGCCACCCTGGCCTACACAGTGGGTTCCAGGAAAGCTGGGGCTACAGGGAAACAAACAAACAAACAAACAAACAAACAATCAAATTAATAGAACACATGTGTTTAATGACTACTTTCTGAAAGGCTATCTTTCTTTACATAAAATGTGTTTATTATATTTATTGTGAGAGTGTGTGTGTGTTGTGATATGTGTGTTAAGTGCAAGCATGCCATGCCACAGTGGCATGTGGCAGTCAGGGGACATCATGGGGGAGTCAGTTCTCTCTTTCCGCCATATGGGTCTTGGGGATTAAACTCAGGTCATCAGACTTGGCAGCAAGTACCTCTACCCATTGAGCCATCTCGTTGGCCTGAAATTTATTTTTCTTAAAGACAGTTCTATGAAATTGATTTCTTTTACATAGAAGAATTTCTTACTTCTTGTCTGAGAATGAATGTGTGTAGAAATGGGAGACTCAATTACCTCTCCAATGTGTCTAAAAACTTTGGACTGCTTTGTACTGCGTCATATATTACTTAGGAACTGAAGTCTGGACAGAATTCCTGACTTCTGTGTTTGTGTCTCACCTGCAGACCCATAATTACATAACTACTTTTGGTTATATTTTAGTATTCTGAGGTTCAAAGAACACTAGATTCTTCCAAGTAATGTACACCCTACTAATCTAGGTGGTCCAAATGTGTTAGGTAAAGCAAAGTGTTTCTATTGTACATACATTGCATTTGATTACATTTATTTATATGATACATGGTACGTTTATATTTACAATATATTTCATTTTATTTTGTTCTTATATTTCTGAATGTTCTCTATGATGCACTTAATACTATAGGATTAAAGTCATTTCTACTAAGGAAGAGAACAGGTGGAGTAGGAAAACATGAACATGTGCTGAATTTTTGGACAGAATGTTTGGATGCACTATATTCCATTACCTTCCCTTTGAAACTTAGATTATAATCTCTTTGTATAGACCAGAAAATTAAGTCTTCATGATGCTAAGTAAACTTGTCAAGTTTATACACCTTAAGTAAATAAGTGGCAGAACAGAAATTTTAACCCATGTTTGCCTGTTTTTCGAACTCTTTGCTCTCCTACTGATCCAGCACATTCAATATTTAAATGGTACGCCTTCAAAAATCAAGGCCTGTTAATATGAATTGCCTATTCCTATATGTCAATATTCATTATGCTACAGTTGTATAACAGGATCTGGCACTTAGAAGAAAAGGTTACTTGTAGAGAAATGATTTAGACTAGTATTCCTTGCACTTACTTGGTGTACGGCAAATATTTGTTAAATGAATAAAAGAGTGAAAGAAATACATATTTGTTAGTTATCAAATCAGCAAATAAAACTGAATGAATATCTTGCCTTTTCATTCATATTATCTGATACAGAATTGGGCTGGAATGGGCACTCAGAAGCAGAGGGAGAGGGAGAAGGATCACAAATTGAGGTCAGCTTGGACTACATCGTGAATTCCAGGTGAGTCAGGGCTACATTATCAAGATTCTACCTCAAAAATATATCCTGTGTTATTTTGGGAGTCTCCAGGACCACCTCCATCTATCACTCTAAGGGCAGTCTCTTCTGTCTGGCACTGTGTTCCCTGCCAAACAGCACCCAGGTATACATATGCATTAATGTTCAGACACTGTACGTGCATTTCACATAGGGTTTTGAGGGCATCACTTTATCCTCTAAATTTCCTAGCCCCCCAAATTCACTCATCTCCACTCTTTTTTCTTCTATCCAGCTTCCCTCCTCTCTCCCTCCTTCCCTGGTCACAGTGCCCCCATTATCCCCACCCAATACCTCCCAATTCCCACTATCCTTCCTCTCCTGACTTCCTTCCCTCCCCCACACAACCCTGCTGTTGAGAAAAGGACATACTAGGCAACATTGGAATACAAGACTTGAAAAAATGGAGTAAGAACTGACCTAGAAGCCTTCTAACAGAAGTTTGGCTATCATAATGCTAGATGATGGTATGTAAACTGCCAAGGGAGAATAACAATCAAAGGTCCATCCCAGCCCTGAAGCCTAATAACCAAGGCGACCAGCATGGCAAACTACCTCTATTTGTGCAATAGGAGCACTGTTATCTGGGGGGGGGCAATCAACAGCTATGTAATTGGACTTAAAGCCCTCTCAGTGGGCGTGAACTCATGGGTGACACTGTAAACTCAGCCAAATACACATGGCAGGAGAGGAGGTTTTTTTTTTTCCTGGAGAAAACCCTATCTCTTTCATATCTCAAGACAAAAGAAACTTCTTACTATATGCTAAATATTGATCTTTATATTTACAGACAAGCATGCCATACAGCACTCATCAAAGAAGCTTCTTTTTGCAACAGATGGAGGCTACTGCAGCATTGCACATCTGGTCAGGCATAGAGAACATACATCTGGGAGATGCCCAGAACTAGGTAACACATCTGCAGCTGAATACCTACAACTAAGGCACATGGAACACAGCAGAATAAGGGGTAGAGAGAGGAGTAATGCATCCCTCAACTCTCACCACTAAGGCTTCTGTGTACAGCAGAGTGCGATGAACACAGAGGGCCACAACTGGCTAAGTTTTGGAGAATAAGAGATTGTAGGATGGGAGTTCTATATGGAACCTCACCCACCCATAGCCCAGGGACCATTTAGAAAGAGGGGGAAGAAAGATTGTAAGAGCTGGTTCATAAACACAGGGAGGTGGAGGCTTCTAGGCCACTGGAGTCTTGTTCATGTGCACCTGTGGCAGTGATGGCATTGAGCGCAGGACCCATGTCAGCTCAATTAAACAAGGGCCCAAAGGGGAGGTGAGAAATGTGTGGCAGGCCAGCACTAGACTGAAAACTATTAGAGGCTGGTTGCTGCTGGGTGAGGGAGAGTATGGCTTACATACGACCACTGGATGGGCTGACTAGACTCCAGTGGACGCATTTACACTGGAGGAGATTTGGGTACAAACACCTGAATGACTAGGACCTAGCATGTATGGTGGGGGGATGGGGAAGGCATAGATCGGGAGGGGGTCTGGATTTTATTGGGAAACGTATGAAATTTTAAAAGCTCAAAAAAAAAAAAAAGAAAAAGAAAACTTCCCAAGTTCTATGCTGGATTTTTGTCTGATTGAGTCTGCATGGGTGTTGTACATATTGTCATCATCGTAAGTTCATATGAGCAAGTCCCCAGAATCCTGGAAAACTGTATGTCCCTGTGGTCATCCATCACTCCTGATGCTTAATCTTTCTGTGCCCTCATCCATAATAGTCCGAGTCCTGAATGGGTGAGGTTAGAAGTCGTACCCAGGGACACACTCGTTGCAGTCTCATTCTTTACATTGTATCCATTTGTGGCCTTTTGTGTGCATCACCCTCCATTTCATGAGGAAGTTTCACTGGTGAGAATGGAGAGTTAAGGCAGTGACACTAGATAGGCTGACAAGACTCCAGTGGATGAACTCACACTGAGAGACATCTGGGTACACAAACTTGGCTCCATAGACTTTAACATATGACAGAATGCATGGAATCTGGTGTGGATGGAGGTGGAGTCTAAATATGATGAAGATGTATTATGTGAAATTCACAAAAATTCAATAAAAATATGTTGAGAAAAAATGGAAATAAAAAATTTATGATGAGACGGGCAATGCGAAAAACACCAACAAAAAAGTAACAGTCAAACAACAACAACAACAAATCACACTGAAATTGGAATCATTTTGTACGTATTATTTCATAAAATGCTTGTTTTGTAAGGAAAGAAAAATAATCTACTTTTATAAGAATTTATTTTAGTACCTATGATAAACTGTTCACTCAGAGCTAATATATGGTGAAATTGGCAGCATGATTAGTATTGGCTAGCATATAGTAGATGGAATAAGCATTATTCTCATTTCCCTGAGTTCCCTCTTCCATCAAAGACTTAATGTTTGATTTTCTTATGACATGTTGATACATTTATATGACTGTTTCTTGCTCATATTTGTCCCCGCCTCCCCTTATCTCCTTCCTTACCTACCTCCTAGTGGGTTATCAGAGAAATAGTTTTCTATTGAGGATAAGAAATAATTGACCATAATGCCTCTATTACCAGATACCAGAGCCATTCCAATTACTAGACCAGGTATATTTGTCTTTTTCTTGGATGACCTCATTTCTACAACACAAAATAGTGTATGTTAAAGAAGAAATTTAAATTATTGCTGATCAAAATGTTCTAATATTAACTATTTTGTAGTTCTACCTTCATATAGCAGTGGTTAGGAACATGGGCTTGCAACAATAAAATCTAGGTTTGAGAATTAGATTCCATATCAAACCAGTTGAGTCTTCTGTACCTGAAGTTTCTTGTCTTTAAAATGGGGTTAATAATAGTATCTGCATCATTATGTGTAGCTGAGGATTAAATGTGATAATATGAGCAAATTGTTAGTACAAGGCAAGTGTTCAATAAATGTTAGCTACAGTTACTGTTGCTGATGTCATTCTGGACTTTCTGAGAGGAAATGAAAGAGAAAGTCCTATTGCTATGAAAATGTTTTATGAAACAACAATATTAAAACAAGATAAGATTGGCAGAAAATCTGATATATGGTTTTATGGAATAGAATAAAAACTCTGCCCCAAGAAGGTTATACAAAGTGATAAACTTGATGTTTCTTATCAGCAAGTAGCACGGATTATTCAGGAAATGATGTTGATTTAGTTGGTACATTCCTTTATTTTAAAATATAAATTTTCATTACTTTTTTCACTCTACAAAATATGAAAAAAAACAGAAAAACTAGTATGGTTCCAGTAGGAAAACTAACACATAAGTGGTAATGGTTTCTAAAACTCCTTAGATATATTAACAAATTAAGTGATTTCAAGTATTTATCACTCAAACATTTTAGTACTTTTCAATGAAACAAAAGTGAAATATAATTAACATTATAGACAGGCAAAAAAAGAAGGCTAATTAATCGCTCGTGTTGGTGTTGTTGGGGGTTGTAGCGACCCGATATACTGCTGATAGAAACTCATCCTGGAAAGCAATATGGAAGGGCTTAGTCATATCAAAAATACACGGGCTCAATGAATCAGCAGGAATTCCAGGATATATATCTCAGAGCTATTTTATATAGTGAAATAAGAGAATCTGTGTAAGGCTCTAGCTATGGTGGCGGGACATTAAAGGCAACTTGGGTGTCTATTTCAGGAGTGTTTGAAAATATTTGTCTGTTGTTGAGACTCATAAGAAGCACTGCTTTCCATGTTGAAAACTAGATTTTCCTTATCTGAAAGCCATCACTGAACTCACAGCTCCTGTTTCCTTAACTGTAAAAATAAAGAAATTGGTTCATCATCATGGTAACTATTTTTTTATATCCTTTGGTGCTTGAGTTCAATGATCTTTCTTATAACTTTTTTGTGCATCTACTCTTTTGCAGTAGGATAATGCCTTTGAAGAGTAGCTCAAACATTAGAGGATTAACTATCTTTGAAATAAATTGTTCGTGCAAGGTATTTAAAGCACTAAAGATAGTCAGGCCATAATTCACTTATCCACACTGTCATAAGTGGAGATATTGTAAGGCATAGTATATCTATCAAAAATAGACAATATGAACAAAAAATGCCATTTTTTCAACACTGAAATTTTACTTGGAAAAAAAAGATTAGAGAGGACTAGTGTAAAACTGGCTCTTCACATTACTTTTTTCCTTCTTGAGCATTTCAAAACATTATTTTAAATTACAAATTATAAAAATAAGATGTAGCTAAAATATGAAAAATGTTGACAGCAAGTATAAAAAGTGAATTACTTTAGGAGTACCTGAAGTAAAGTGAAAGTCTAGTTTTCACATACATACTACATTATGTAATGACCACATCTACCCCTTAAATTCTCATGTAATTTAATAGATCAAACATGCTTTTCCAGGCTTCTTTCTACAACTAGCTGAATCATACTGCTTTCACTGTGCCAAACTCTATCTGCTGAACAAGAGAAAGAAGTTACATTCAAATAAGAAAATAAATTGCTCTCTTTTCAGACTTTAAAGCAGACAGCGTGTTTGGACTTGTTTTCTGCACCAGTACTCAGTCCTTACATAAACTTCATATCTCTCAGTGAGTTCTCTTGAGTGCCAAGAGAGGCCATGACAGCATCAGAATCAACAAATTTTATCTAGCCATTTGTTAGAATCTTTTTTTTTTCTTGGACCAGAAAGCGTGAGAGTGACTACTTACAGTTTTAAAGATGGGTGTACAACTTTCAAAACAGACATCTTGTAGTATCTTGCAAGGTTCAAATATGTTTCTCTTTATCAAGGAATCCTTAGAGATGGGTGTCCCAGAAATTAGAAGAGGGATTATTTTAGAAAACCCTTGTGGTCAGTGGACAGATCAGTATTGTTCTTTTGAGGAGATGGGAACGTGAATAGTTGGAATCTCTTAGAATGACATTGGTCCAGTGAGAACCTGGATCAACTTTGATTAAATGTGAGGCTGATTTGAGGTTACAACTTGTTCTATAATAATGCTAATAAAGAATTTTATATCAGTTCTATATGTTCTTCATCAAGTTATAACTATAGTATAGGTCTCCCAACTCCAAGTCCTGTGGTTGTCTTGGCATTAATTATCCCTGTGCTGCTCGACAATGACTTAGGTTTACTATTGCCTTTCACTACTGACCAATCTGGGGTGCATTCACTGTTACTATGGCCTCTCTGCTTCTGCTCAGCAGAATCGAAGGACTGCACTTTCTAACAGGACACAGTAAAGCCATGCTTCTCACTTCCCTGAGGCTTTTTTCCACTTAATTCCAGTTTATGGACTTTAAATTGGTACAACCTTTCTGGTAGCAGGTGGGGAATTAAATTAAGCATGTGTATACCATTTGAGGCAGCAATTCCATGTCTCAAAATGCACCCCAAGGAAATACTTAAGGATGTCCACAAGAGTATAGAAACAATAAAATTCATCAACTTAACTGCCTAATTTGGGTCTTTACCAAAAGACCAAAAGGGTAATGGGAACACAAAGAATATTTATCAGGGAATAGGGCATATGAAGGCATAGACAAGTATTCTAGGGACACATAAACACACATTCCAAGAACTCATGAGCACACACGTCAAACTGATCATCAAGGTCTATTCTTAAAAGCTTAGCAAGTATTCATATGCATTGCAGAAGCACAAAGAGGGCAGACTCATAAATGAACTAGATCTATTCCAAATGCAAATAAGAAATATGCTGTAGCAATAGAAAATGACTAAATGTCATTAATCTTGTTTATAACAGGAAATGTGTATTAGTTATAAAGTAAATTATGAAAGATTTATAGTTTTATATTTTGTGGGTTGTTTTGTGGATCAATATTACTTATGATGTAAAGTGAAATTAGGGACCAAACTCTGTAGATAAAAATTCACAAGGTTTTCATTAATATAAGTATATAAGTCTTTGTAACTTTACTAGTATGTGGAAACTCACTTCGTGTATCTCTTTTTTTGTAAATTTTAATTGAATTTTTGTGTATTTCATACAGAACATCTTAATTTAATCATCTTTATATCCATGTCCCCATTGGCACCCTCCGATAGCCCCCCACACTGGAATTTATGCATTCTGTCAGTTGTGTTAAGGACTACTGTGTTGTTATTGGCCACAGGCATTCCTCAGTGCAAGTTCATCCACTGGGGTCTAGTCAGCCTATTTCGAGTCCCTCCCTTTAAAAAGATCAGCTCTTCCTCATTGTCTTAGTTTGTTTCTTCATTGCTGTGACAAAATACTCTGACCAGTATCAACTTGGGGAGGAAAGGGTTTATTCAGCTTACATCTCCCAGATTGCAGTTCATCCAGGAGCCCAAGGTAGGAACTCGGGGCAGGAACCTAGAAGCAGGAGCTGGAGCACAGGTCATGGAGGAACGCTACTTACTGGTTTGCTCTCCTGGCCTCTGCTCAGCCTGCTTTCTTATGCAACACAGGCCCACCTGCCCAGGGGTGGCACCACCCACAGTGGGCTGGGCCCTCCCACATCACTCATCAAGATGCCCCTCAGACATGGCCACAGGCCAGTCCAGTAGAGGAAATTCCCCAATTGAGGCTCCCTCAACCCAGTGTGTCAAGTTGACACTAAAGCTAGCCAGCACGCTCACCCAGCAGTAGTCAGATGCCAATAATTCTTCCATTAGGGTTGGGGCCTGCTGTCCATTTCCACAGTTCTGTGCTGGGTGTTGTCTGCTTGAGTTTGCATATATCTTGTGCATGCTAACACCATTATTGTAGGTTCATATGAGCAAGGTCCCAGGAGCTTGTAGGACCTTTTTTCCATATGGTCATGCACCTCCTCCTTGACTCTTATAATCATTCCACTACCTCTTCCACAATGGTCCCTCAGCCCTGGGTGAGTTTAATATAGGAGTCCTGTCAAAGGATCCACACTCTGCAGACTCTTACTCTCTACACTTTGGCCGTTTGTGACCTTTTGTGTTCCTGGCCCTGTGTTACATGAGGGAGCTTCACTGATGAGAATTGAGAGATGCATTAGTGTCCTCTTTACCACTTGTTCTATGTTCTGTGGGACTTAGCTGTAGAGGTTGCATTGTAGATGTGCCACTTAGGCTTGTGCAATTCACAATCACTGTGTGTGACCAGTTGTGGAACTCTGTCCCCATCTGTTGAAAAAGAAGCTTCTTTGTTGAGTGGTTAAAATTCAGTTAAATTATGAAAGCAGGAACCCAATTTTTTGGTATAGAAAAAATATCATTAAGAATTAACATCACTTTTTAAATTAATTAGGCTTTAGAGGTATAATGTATCACAATGGTAGACAAAACATGAACTTAGCTCCTCCCCTCTTGGAGCTTGCAATCTAAAGAAGATAGTGAAGGCACCAATAATGATGAAGATGTGTGAGCACTATGATAACGGAAATCAGGGTTCTGTGAAGGGACAGAAAACACAAGCATCCAATTAGTCTTGGGTGTGTTGGAGGCTTCCTGTGGGAAGTAATAATTCAACTGAGACCTGAAGGATAAAGAAGCTTTCTTTAGTTAAAGGAAGAGTAGGAGGAGTTTATCTAAGACCCTAACTAGATATAACAGGCAGGAAGTATTCTATGACCAGGTTTATCACTGGAGAAGTCCTATATGGAAATTCAACACAGTTGGGTATGTCTATAACACTGTGTGAAACTTAACAGAATAATTATAGAAAGTTTTTGAGAGCTGTAGCTCATGCCTGTAACAGAAACCATGGACAAGAATGCCTCAAAAATTTCTCATCCTTAACTCATTGTAAATAATCTTGACAGTGGAACCAATCAGGAGAAGGAAATAAGTCATTATCCCACATAAAACAAATGTGTAATTTAAAAAGTGTGAATGAACTTGCACTGAGGGACATCTGGGTACACAAACTTGACTCGATAGGCCTTAACATATATGACAGAATGCATGAAATCTGGTGGGAGGAATTTGAGGGGGTGCATATGGGGGGAGTATAAAGATGATTAAGATGTTTTGTATGAAATGCACAAAAATTCAATAAAAGTATACAAAAAAGGAAAGAATTTAGAAAATTACAAAAAAAGGCGATGGAAATGCTCAAAGCATCAAGATGCCTCTACTATACCCCTTTCTTTCCTTTTAAAAGTTGTCCTCCCAGGGATCCTAGACTCTAGTTTAAGCTAATTAGTGTCAGTGTCTGTTCTTAGTCATGTATGCATATGTGAAAAGTAACACAGGACTTGTACTATGTGTATGTAAGGATTGCTGCCTTTGAATACTACAGTTGACAAATTTATCAAGCCATTTTTCTTTTATTTCACTCTATAGGTCAATTCCAGAGAAGTTTTCTATAAGGCCCTGAAATAACAAAATGATATGGAATGTTGGGGGTGTCCTGGGGCCCTCCGGGCAGAGTAGAGTCAGCATGGAATCTCGACACAGACACTGGGAGTCAGGTGAGAAGCAGGCAGTGCGAGCAGCTGCAGACTCGTTTATTGCAGATATGGGGCTCCCTTATATCCCCTCTCCTGGTGTCCCATTGGTCCATTGATGGGTCGTGTCTGTTCCTTACTAGCTCTCTGTATCAGGCCATTTTCACGTCAGCCATCTCTAGGTCCTTTAGCAGAATACAGGTTCGACTCAACCAGATGTTTTTGGCGCATTTACAGCACTCATGCACTGGTTGTTCAGGCCACACTTCCTCCTACATATCTACCCTTTTCTTTTTGTGAAGCTCTAGTGGGAGCCAAGATTCTTAACCTCGGCATTGTTGACCCCACCTCAGGGGAGCCCCACCTCCCCCAGTATTATGGACCGTGCCTGTCTTAGGTTGGTTGGTCATAGCAAGCTCTTACCTGTCACTGACTACTGGCCCTCAAAGGGCAACCTTCCTGGGTATGAGCCTACCAGGGTGATTGGGGAAGGCAATTATACAGAGGCCTCATGGATTTCCATGAGCCAGGCCTGCAGGACTTCGCAGGGAGGATCATGGCCTGTGTATTGAAGTGCCAAGAGGACCTGGAGTGTGGCTCTGTTGATGGGTTTTTGTCATTGGGCATGCTGAAAGAGACACTTGACAAGGATGAGTAGGACCAAAAGAATTCCTCCCAAGGAGGCATATGTGAATAACCAGGATGGTGAGAATAGACTTTTAATGTTATTACAGACAGTGGAGAAGGAACCACTGTCAAGGGTCAAAACAGGAGCTTGTGTATAATTTAACTGGATTATTTGGTCACGAAGGAGAATGAAGTAGTTAAAGAACTGTTGTGACCAAGAACCCTTGGTGTACTAGGTGAGTCATGTCCTGGCAATAGTTGCATTATCCACCCAGTATGGGGTTAGGCATAGGGCCTTGAAACGCGGGTCACAAGCAAGTCATGTCTCACACAATTTGCAATTCTTCCCCCAAGAGGTCAACTTGTTGTTGTAGGGTATGAACTGCCTGGTATACATGCTGATTAATAAGATCCTGTGTGTGCAAAGCCTCCCCTGAATGTGACACCACTTGGTTCAGTGTCTCAACCATCATTGCTGTCTGCGTCAAAGCCACAGCAGCAGCAGTGCCTGCACCAATAGATGCCAATGTGGCTGTGACAATAGCAGCGATACCAAAATCACATTTAGCTTGCTGGGGTGGGTGCTCTAAATCAGTTTGAGCCATTAGGTTAAGAGTGTGGAAGTTGGTAGCATTAACCACCGGCATCCAGATGGCAGCCTTACAAATAAGGGAGAGGTCTGCCAGGGGGTGGGTACCCAGGGCTGGTTAGCGGCATTAGGACCCACATTGATGGGGAAGGCAGAGACGGGCTGGATAACAAGTTCTGGCAATAGGGGAAGTGTGGGTGAGTGACTTGAAAGGGGGGGCATAGCAGAATGGCTCCAGGGCAGTAGGGTCATATGAGGAGCGTATCTCCCATCAAGGGTATTTAGGGGGTGGAGTGGTCGCGGGTCTGGGGGGTGTAGGATTGGCCGGGGGCACCCAAGCACCAGCCAGCTCCTCATTTTCCTCATCAGGATCAGAATCATTATCGAGTCCCAACAGGGGAGAAAAAATGGACAAGTTGACAGTGGCCTGCTCCTGACAGTGTTTATTGTGGGCTGAGATCACATCCTCCAGAGAGGAGTTGAGGGTAGCTATGATGGCCAGGAGAATGGGGACAAATGAGGCAGGTGGGACGACACCTGAGGAGACCATGTGCTTCCTAGCAAGGAAAAGAACACGCATCCAGAAGTCAGGTCCCACATGTTCTCAGGGGTCACCCATGGTGTGAGGATGGTAGCCTCGTTCCAGAAGGCATCCAGGTTGTTGGACTTAACCTTGAGACCCCGTGTGAGGAGGGATTTAAGGGCCCAAATTTGGGGCTCCCTACAATGAGGGGGTAGGTTGCCCATGATGGGAGGCAGCTAAGACAAACAAGAGAGTGTGTTAGACCCAGAATGCCTTGTGCTTAGTGGGAAACTTCCGTGGTTCATTAGGCCACAGCTGTACGCCCACAACATGTCTCTAGATGAGGGCGGTGGTCAGGGGGCCACACCTGAGTTCCACCTCCTAGGGGGTCAGTCTTTATGTGGAGGTGCCGGGTGAACTGAAAGCAAAATGTGTACCTCCCTAATCAACAGACAGGACAAGGGAAAAGGGAAAGAGGGGGTTCTCACTCTCACCCACAGGAGACCCGAAGGCACATGTAACACGTAGGGGGCTGACTTACCGAAACTTCAGGCAGGGGGCATCTCGCAACACCAAAGAAAGTGAGAGAGAGGTGCCCAGGCAGTCGCGGGTGGAGAAAGCAAAACTAAGTCCGACTTCCTGAGCGGTCAATGCATGGCAGGCAGAAAAGTGCAAAGAACACGGTTCAAAAGAGAAAAGCAGCTACCACAATGATGGCCAGAAGCCAAGGAAGGTCAATGCCCATGACAGCATGGGGAACCCACGTTGGGTGCCAGATGTTGCAGGTGTCCTGGGGCCCTCTGGGTGGGGGTAGAGTCGGTGGGCGTCTCAACACAGACACCTGGAGTCAGGTGAGAAGCAGGAAGTGTGAGCAGCTTCAGACTCGTTTTTTGCAGATATGGGGCTCCCTTATATCCCCCTTCCCAGTGTCCTATTGGTCCATTGATAGGTCGTGTCTGTTCCTCATTGGCTCTCTGTATCAGGCCATTTTTGCATCAGCCATCTCTAGTCCTTTGGCAGAATACAGGTTTGACTCAATTGGATGATTTTGGCGCATTTGCAGTGCGCATGTGCTGGTTGTTCAGGCCGCACTTCCTCTTACAACGGAATAATAAAGGATAACAGTGTGTCTCTTTGAGAGATGTTTACATTGAAATTAGGATTATTCAGGATCTAGCAATAAGCTCGTTGTTGAGTTTACTTTGGAGACACAAAGCCCATCATTACAACTTTGCCAGTAACTGTGTGATCTTACCCTAGTTATTTATCTTTGAAGCCTGTATGTTCTTATCCCCAAATAAGGGGTAATAATATTACCTATTCTATATGGTGGCAGCTAAAAATTCCAGAGATTACATCCGAAACATTCTTGATGTTACTAGTAAAATATAGTACCTGGTAGATTTTAGCCATTATTGTTGTTATTTCTCCAAAACAGGGCCAGGATGAGTTGAGGCAAGTGAAGCACCCAACACACAATATTTAAACAGCTATTCACCCCTAGAACTATATAAGCTGTATTTGCACATGTATAATCATAATTGTCTATCCTCCCTTGAGAGAATGTCCCCTTTTAAGCATACCTTGTTTGGATCTATGGGAGGATTACAGCTAGGTATTTTGTTTGGCCTATTAGGGAGCCTCAAGGAACTCTGAGGATCTGCAGTGTCCTTGAAACTGTGATTCCCCTTTTGTATCTATCTATCTATCTATCTATCTATCTATCTATCTATCTATCATCTATCTATCTATCTATCATCTGTCTGTCTGTCTATCTATCATCTATCTATCTATCAATCAATCCATCTATCTATCTATCTATCTATGTATCTATGTATCTATGTATCTATCATCTATTGATCTATTGTATCTGTATCTGGATATGCTTCAGTTAATGGTGACTTGAGTGAATTCTGATGATTAAAATGTTCATATGCGTTCATATATTTTTATAGTAAAATGGTAGCACATTTTTCTCTCATATGTGAATCCTAAATTTTAATCTCTCTCTTTCTCTCTCTTTCATCTCTCTCTCTGTAGACACACACACACACACACACACACACACACACACACACACAACTCAAAAAAGGCCCATGAAAAGAGAAGACAAAAAGAAGTTTTAAGGGGTTGGAGAGGAGGAACACGAAGAAGACAAAAGAGGGTGGTAACAGAACATGTAACTTGAAAGCAGTAGGGGAGTTAGTAGGAGGAGGATGGGAACCAAAAAGATAGAGGTAGGGTGTTGGAGGAGGGGAATGGGAGTAGGAGAAGAGGATCAACAAAAACAAAGTATGTATTTAAAAAATCCCATTACAAACCCCTTCACTTTGGATACTAATTAAAATATAGAACATACATGAGTGTATGTGTATATACAATTGGAATTAGTTATTTGTTATATCCATGTCTGCAGATTGAAGTAATTACTGATCAAACATATTTTTAAGGCCCAGCAAGTTGGCAGGGAAAGGTGCTTGCTGTGCAAGCCTGATGAACAAGTTCCATCCTTGGAGCACACATCAAAAACTAGATGTGGTGGCACACATCTGCTATCCTAGTACTCCAATGGCAAGATAGAAGGTGGATACAGGAAAATCTCCTAGAATCTAGTAAATCAGCTAGTTTAGAGTACACAGCAGAAACAGCAAGAGAGACCCTGCCTCAGAAAAACAAGGTGGAAGGAGAAATTTGACTCCTGAAATTTGTCCTCTCATCTCCACATGAACAGTGCTATACACATGCATCCACACTCACACACTCACATACACAATAATAATGATAAATTAGATTTTTTAAAGAATCCAATAACTATAAAAATATAACAATGAACATAAAAATAACCAATACAGCACAAAAATCCTTCAATTCAGCAGACTTTAAAAACTTCAACATCTTTCTCACAAACTGGTACTGGAACTCAGGGCTAATGAGTACAGGGCCTGTGCAATTGGTGTAATTAGCTCCAAGCAGGTACTGGATGTCATCATAAATTGATTCCCTATAGTCATAAGCACTTTTTTATAATACAGATTTCACTTTTCTCCTACGCAGTCTTGGATGTTTGAGAAGCACCACAGGTAGGTTTTAGAAAAACGAGGGCAGAATGAGGTGAAAGGATTTATCCCAATTATAACAGTTACTGGATCTGGGTTTCCACTGGAATTTAGACAGATCTTCTGATTTAAATGACTTCTCCAGAAACCAAACTACTGACCTTGTTTCTCTGTGTACTTTACCATTTAAAAGAACAAAGAAGAGGCTGGAGAGATGGCTCAGCAGTTGAGAGCACTGGATGTTCTTGCAGAAGACCCAGGTTTGCATCCTACCACCCACATGGCATCTAACAATTGTCTGTAACTCCAGTTCTAGGGGGCTCTGATGCCCTCTTTTGTCTTCCAAGGGCAGTGCACAACATGTGTACATGCATTGCGCAACACTGCTGCACTTACTACTACATTAAAAAATTAATTTTTATTTTTATGTGTATGTGTGTATTGTCCTTATGCATGTAATAAATGCACCAGTGTGTTGTGCAATGCATGCAGAAGACAGAGGAGGGTGTCATATCCCCTGGACACTGGAGCTACAGACAGTTGTTAGATGCCATGTGGGTGCTGGAATTCAAATCTGGGTCTTCTGCAAGAACAACCGGTGTTCTTAACAATTGAGCTATCTCTTCAGGCCCATAAATAAATAATTCTAAAAAGAGAAAGAAGAATGATTCTGTATGTGTGAATATATATATATATATATATATATCAGGAAAGTACACAGAACATAAAGAATACTAGTTCAATTCTTCTTTATTTTATATCCCCCTGCATCTCCCTAGAGGTCCGTGTGTACTTGGAAAAGGATCTCTGACTTAAAACAGAAAAAGCAATTTCTTATTCAAAGAAGACATTCAACAACAACAACAACAACAAACAACAATAATAATAATAGAGTATGCAAATTGTATGGGTCCTACACCCAAGAATGAGATAAGCATGAATATTCCAGAAACCAACCACTCTGTTCTGGATGAAAGAGACTTTTTTTAAAAAATAAGAATTCAAAAAACAGTGGATGGCACTCAAGGCATGATACCCAAGGTTGTCCTCTGGTCTCCACATGCAAAAGTATACATGTGCACAAGCACTCTCTCTCTCTCTCTCTCTCTCTCTCTCTCTCTCTCTCCTCTACTTCCTTCCTTCTTGCATGTATATGTGTCTGTACATGTTTACATGTGTGTGTGTATGAGAGAGAGAGAGAGAGAGAGAGAGAGAGAGAGAGAGCAACCATCTCTGGCAAAGTGAAACAAGTAGAAAAAAAACAGACAACAGATCAAAAACGTAAAGCTCAGCCAGCTAACACACCACTTCTTCACCCCTGTATAAGTCTTGTATAGACATTTAAAATGTAACACAGCTCAGAGGAACAGATGCTTTTCTCAATATTTCTTGAAAGAATTCATTTAACAAAGGAGATGCCAACTTGGGAGACAACAAATAAAACACAGTACATACACCCTTTTACTATTTTCCTAGTCAAAAGAATTTTTCAAATATATTTGAATCATAATATACACATTTTTTTCAAAATCTGTTATTAATCACAAAGATAACCCATGTTTTTCTTTGTAGAAAATGTTTTTCTTTACTTTCTGCTTTTCTAATGCAGCAAACACAGACTGCTGAGATCATTGCCCTCTGCTTGTCAAAAGTAGAACTACATCTCTGATCTAGGAAGTGGCTTTGAAATGATTGGGGAAAGAGAGGCCTCAGGCTGACCCACCAAATAGGGCTTGAATGAAACAGGCAGCCTAATTGCTGCCTGGCTCTCTGAGAAACTGGCAGGAAGTTCCACCCCTACCTTAGCCAATGTGTCTCTAAGAAAGAGTAGGTCAGTGTACCTGTGTGTGTATGTGGGGGGTTATTTTGTATTTGTGACATAGCCTTTCAACACACATTTGCTTTATAACACATATTTACTCACATCGATGGGGTATTATTAAATAAAACAAATGGGACCAATAATATTGCACATAGTATGTAGTCTGCCTTTCATATTTAAAAAATATGAAAGAATATTTCTATAGCACCAGTTGTATGAATCAGTAACATACATTTTCATACACTTTAAAATTGTATGCTAATTATTGTTTGAATCACAAAGTTGATATACATTTGTGCTTTAAGCACATCAAAGTACACAGTGGTATATAAATAGAAATTAAAGTTGTGCTTTCTGTATTCTCCAAGATGAACACTCTTAATGGAAATACGTATATAATGCAATAACATATAAACTCTGTTACACAAAAGCTCTAAATACATTGAATGTGTGATAGACATTTTTATTTGTTTGTTTTCAGACGAAATCACTATGTAGCCCAGACTGGTTTCAAACTCAGGATCCTCTCGCCTCAGCCTCCAAGTGCTGTGATTGCAGATGTTCCACCACAGTCAACTGTCTATGTATCCATTCTTCAGTGAAAATGGTAGAGATGTTATCATCTGCTCCTTCCAATTGTTTAATTTATGAAATCTTAAAATTTTTATTTGTATTTCTTTTGTTACAGTGTTTGGGTTATTGTTTCACAGGTGTATTCAAAATAAAATGTAAAAATGTAATGTTGCTATTTCTCCATCTTTTAGTGGTTAAAAAGAATTCTTAATATAAAAAATGGCCATATAGTTGACTGTTCAAACTGACACCTTTAAAACTGAAAGATGCATTGCTTGACAATAAACATAAATTGGAAGAATATCAGACCTTCACCTTCATGTCTGCAATATATATGAATAATTCCACTTCTTTCTTCTTATCCACTACAAGTGTTTTAAAATCATATTGATTTTTATTATTAAAGAAAAGCCACTAATTATTAATTATACATTTCTGAAGAATACACTGGAGTGGAGTAATTGCCAGTCTACTGGGAGATTAGACAAAGAACATTCAATGCTCATGAGGCCACAGGACACGGTGGGAAATTTTTTACTTTAGAACAATTCCAGGCTCAGAATCTCTAGTCTTTGATTTTCAGTATCAGTGATTTAACTTCATTAGATAAACTGTAGGTTAGGAAGAAACTATTAACCACTTCCTTAAATATTTGTGTTCGTGTTTAAAGGGAATGAGGCAAAGTTCCCATGATACAGAATGATTTTGATGTTCATTTCCACCTTTTAAATGATTTTCCCAGACTTTAAAATACTGAGTTGCTACCGGAGCGCACTCAGCATTTCAGTGATCAGCCACCTCATGTGGCCCTCCATGCAAGTCTACTGATAACAAAAGATGGGATTTCATTTCTTCTTCCTTCCTCATTACCTGGAGGGGCTGTTGAAAAAGATCCATATGACTGCAGTAGCAAATGATTATAAAGTGATCCTATCTCAAGCCTTGGAAGCCCTTTTTCTAAAAGGGAGAGTGCTTAGTATTCTCTAAGTAAGACAAGAGATTGAACTAACTTTCTTTCTTTCTTTCTTTCTTTCTTTCTTTCTTTCTTTCTTTCTTTCTTTCTTTCTCCTTTTAGCGTTGTTTGTTTATTATTTATCCCCCTCCCGTGTGTGTGTGTGTGTGTGTGTGTGTGTGTGTGTATGTGTGTGTGAATCGTGCCACAACTTGCATGTGGAGGCCAGAGGATAACTTACAGGAGTTGGTTCTTTCCTTTGACATTGTGGGTCCTGGGGATTGAACTCAGGTGGTCAGGCTTAGCAGCAAGCACCTTGACCTGCTGGGTCATTTCACTGATCCTTCCTGCTTTTTACCAGCTGTGTCCCTTTGGAATTGACTTACTGTCTGTCATCCTGAATTTGACCACTGTAAAATGAGGAAAAATGGATACCATTCCCACAGAGTTGTGTGGGAGAAATAAGAAAATAATTTTTTGGCACAAGTGTGACTTCAATAATTGATTATCCTGTCCACTATGACTCTTCACCATTATGAAAGAGACTGACATAAAATGAAAAGCAGAACTGTCAGAGGTAGAATTGAAAAAGTAATAAGAAATGAAACATACAAATTTACACAATGCATTAATATGGATACCGTTTTTGAGTTGTGGGATAAGTTATCTGAGGAATTTGGAGAAAGGGAAGATAGCATTACACAATTTCTACTTACTAGATATGCTTTCCTGCCTTAGTTAATTTTCTTTCTTACTGAACATGAATAGAAAACTATTTTTACTAAGCCCTATAAAGAGGAACCAGAATAGAAAGGCAAAGCATAACAGAGCATAAGCCCTCAGACGTGTCACCACCCCTGTGCTGGCCTCACCTCTTACACTAAGTCACATACAATATAATTGGCTAGGGAAGTTCAGCCTTGGCTGCTACTCTTTTCTAGTTGCATGATTATTGGCAAATTTCTTAACTTCTTTGGTATCGAGTAATAATCTTTCAAATGGTTGCTATAATGGAAGCAACCTGATTAAATTATACTTGAAAATTAAATGAGAAAATGCATTTAAGGCATATAGTAAACTATCTGGCACTAAGTGCTCAATAAATATTATCTTCATGTTCTTTTAACAGTAATGCTTTTCAGCAAAATAATAAATGGTCAAAGGTTGGGAAGGATGTAGTGTATGATCTTAGATAACAAGGTTCTGTGAAGATGCAGAGTTGAAACAGTTCAATACTGCTGTAAGAACTCATATGTGGATCTTAGCTTTTTATTTTTGTATATGAATATTTGTGTGGGAGTATGTGTAGGTGCCAGAAAATGACAAAGGGTACCATGCAACAGGAAAAAGAGGCTTAAAAGGAGAGGGTTGGGGAGGGTAACAGAACACATATGATACCAAAGTGAAAGGGGAAGTAGCTGGGGTGGAAGCATTCAAACACAGACTGGGAACAGGGAGATGGGAGAGAAGAGGAGGCAAGGAGAAGTCAACTAAAACTAAGTATGTATTAAAAAGCCAATTTCCTGTTAATATGTGTATATTAAAATATCTGACACTAGGAGTGGTGGCACATACCTTTAATCTCATCACTGAGGAGTTCGAGGCTTACAGATCTCTATGAGCTTGAGGCCAGCCTGTTGGACATAGTGAGTTTAGGTCAGCTGGGGCTACATAGTGAGACCCTGTCTCAAGAAGAAAGAACTGACATACATATTACTGAGCTAAAATTTAAAAATAGTAGAATCAAGTGCATAGACACATTGTGTATTCCATAAATGTAGATAGAATTTACTATTACTTTAGAATTTATATAGAGTAAGAATTGATTTAGGGTCATTCACAAATTGTTTACTAACAAAAGAATGAGTGCTCTTATCCTTATTGCATATGATATAATGTGAAAGTCAGGCATTAATACATAATACCATATAGGCATCGTTTGGTTCCAGTGACATAAATGCATATGCAGCTATACATGTATGTGTATTTATGTGAGTGATTCTGTTTTCACTGGAATGCAACAGTGTGAACATTCCTTGTCAATGAAAGTGGTTAGAGGTTATTTGTATTTTTAAAATACTGATCTATGCTCTTCATAGCCTACCTGATAATGAGTTACTTTTAAAAAGTTTTAAATATCTATTTCTCTCACAACATGAATAAGCATAAAATTTATTGTAAGTATTAAAGTTTTAAAATTTATATTTCACATCTTTAACAGTGGTATAGAATTTATTGAAATTTTATTTTATTGAAAGGTAACACATATAGATCTCCTTTTGTTCTTATTTGTAACTGAGTAAAATTTCATGAAAGGATGAAATTGTCAAAACATTTGGAATAATAAATTCAATAGAAAAAGATGTAAGAAAGTACATAGTTTTAAAAGATATTTTATATGTATGTTTCTGTAACTGCATAAGTTTATGTGCACCATATGCATGTAGGTTCTCAAAGAGGCCAGAAGAGGGTGCCAGATCCTCTGGAACCAGAATTACAGGCGGTTATGAACTGTGTGATGTGGGTGCAGGCAATTGAAACCAGGTCACTTGGAAAAGCAGCTAGTGCTCTTAACTGCTAAGCCATTTCTTCAGCCAGCTTACAAAGTCTGTAAGGTGTGAGAAGTGTTAGGCATTAATTGCGAGAAGTCCAATAGTTTCAAATAATACAATGTTAATATTTTCAGAAAAGGAACTTTAAAATTTTATTCCATTTACTGTTGTTATTCTGGGTGTATTGCAGCCAGATTTAACTTCAAAATTCCAGATGTAACTTTGTAAGTAAAGAGTTTTGAAACTCTAATTGTATTTGACTGGTGATTTCAGATCTGGAAATAAAATTAGAGTAGCTCACAATATTTATATATTTTAACACTTTTGTTTTTAAAAATTAACATTTATTAGTAGTATAGATTTATTGAGTAAAATGTGGTGTATATTGTGTAATGATTAAACCTGAGTAATTAACATACCCATCACCTCAAATATTTATCCTTTTTATGTTAGTAAAATGTACCAATTCTATGATCAGAATTAAAACTTCTAGAAGGTTTTATGCTTAAGAAACACAAGGAGCAATGTACTTCCCTTTTTATTTTATATTTTATATAAAAATGTATGTGGTACTTTATTTTCAAATAATACCTAGGGTTCCATTCCAACTATACTACCTATTTATTCTTACAAATTTCTTCACCTTTGACCCTCAGGATTGTTAACCTTAAATGTACTGATAGAACCACATTTCTCAGGCAAATGTTTCCATAAACATTCTTACAGTAGAAAAACAATATTTGTGACTGATATGTAAATAATTTATTATACTTTTTTCCACGTATTTTTTATTGAATTTTTGTGAATTTCATACAAAACATCTCAATCATCTTTATACCTCCCACCCACATCTGCACTCCTCCGTTCATATATGTTAGGGCCTATTGAGTCAAAGTACTGTCCCCAGACGTCCCTCAGTGCAACTTCGTCCACTGAGATCTAGTCAGCCTATCTAGAATCACTCCCTTAAAGAAGGTCAACTCTCCCTCATCCAGCAGTAATCAGCTGCCAATATTTCTTCGGCTCTGGTTAGGGCCTGCTGCCCATTTCCCCAATTCTATGCTGAGTTTTTTCTCTGATTGTGTTTGCATGGGTCTTGTGCATGCTGACACCATTGCAGGGTCCCAGGAGCCTGTAAGACTCTGTTTCCTTAAATCTTAATTTCTTTGAAAAATTTGTTCTTCCCTACTTAGAGTCTGGGAAGCTTTGACTCCTCCATTCTGTCCTGAGGATTTACCTTGCAGCCTTATAGATTTCAAGAATTTCCTGTTTGAAACAGTAGTACAATCATGGCGATTGTATATATGTATTTGGAGCTTGTATACAATTTTCCATAACATAAATTCCAGAATTAAAAAAAAATCCTAACCAAGACCTATGACATTGTCAAATACAGATTTAAAATGTTCAATACCAATTTGGACTCCAATTCATAACAGGTGACATTTCCTCTTTCCACACAGTAATCATGCCTTGAACATGAGCATATGCACTTTCCCCATGGAATTTCTTTTCCAAGAATTTGTCCAGCAGGATAGGCTGTGCAGAACAAAGTATTATTGCAGGGCCTTCAGTTTTCAGTGTAGTTGAAGCAGAAGACTGAAAAGATATGGGAGTTGAGGATCACTGAAGGACAACTGGTGAAGCCAAGAGTCACATTCTCTGGTCTGTATGGACAGGAGAAGTAAGGACTTAAGGGGTCAAATGCACTGTGAGAAATTTCAAGGCTTAATGGGATAGGGGCCATGCTCCTCCTATCTCTGGACACTGCTTTGGGCCAGGTGCTGGGATTACTGCCATACCAGCCTTTCCTCCTTTTAACTCTACAACAGTTCTGAAGGGGCTGCTTTCAGCTCCCTTCCATAGATGAGGAAACAGGTTCTGACAGGTAAAGAGCCCAATTTCATCAAAACATGAAAGAAACCATCTTTCATGAAATATGCTCTTGTAGTGACTACTAACAAAGAAAGAATTGTTGCTATTATAATGATAAGACACCAATAACAGAGATATTAAAATGTAAATAATCTTTCTTAGGATCTATGAAATAGTCTATGCACAGTGATTAGTAATAGCTTGTGGTAGAATTGTATATTCATTATGTGAAAAAAACGAGATTGGAGTCTATTTCTTTCTTATATCAAACTCTATGTTCTTACCCTAATACAAAACCTTAGTAGCAAGTCCATTATGTTCCTATTGTGTGGTAGAGTACAAACATTCTTTTCTGAATGCTAGATGTTAGTTTTTTTTTCCTGTACAGTGCATGCATGACCTTGGAAAGTCACTGGAGGTCTATGCGCCACGTTTTCCTAAGTATGAAGAAATAGACTCTGAAATCAGAATCAGTTGGAGCCAGTAAAACTTTTCTTTTAATCTAAGATTATCCTTTGACACTCAGCTTTTTGTTACTATGAATTGCTCCTATGTGCTATTTATAGAAAAATTAGATAGTCCCTATGTTCTGATCTGAGCCATGGACTGTTGTAGATAGGTGGGATGGTGAAGAGTGCTCTCTTTAAAAGATATGTACAGTGCCATTTATAAGTAATGGGATTTACCCCTTCATTTTTCAACTTAATAGAATACACATTGCCATATATAGGGTTATTTTAATGCAGAACACATACAAATAGAAATGGAAAGTGCTGGGATGTTAGAAATAACTCAAGTACAACCTTGTAAAGGGCATGCCTGTAAAAGACATGGAAATTTTACTAAAAAAATGGAAACTAAGTGGTTTGGGATGAACTTTAAAATTCTAGATGAAAAAAAAGGCTGAGCAGAGGATATAGGAAGTCAAAATAGAAAAAGGCTAAAACTTTAGATCTTCATTTCCTTTTGTACCTTTATGTTAATTATATGTTATTCTATTATAAGCCAAGAAGTCATGAGTGAAATAGAATGTAAAAATGCCTTTGTCTTGGGCTGTGAGACATTGTTTTCAGCACTTTGCCCCTTTTAGCATTAGCTGTAGTCTGATCAAATGTTCAGGCCCATCTTGTCCAGACTCCAGCCATCTTGATCTCCAACATAGAACTGTTTCCTGATGGGAGAAGCTATGCCCATGACCGACAATGAAAAGCAGGATATGCACTGACCATGACTAATGAGATCATCAAGACTGAAACCTTACCACAAAGGTAGTCAGCACAGAGATCAGAATTATGGGCATAAGAGAGGCATTGAAGCAGATGGAGGGCAAATAGTTAATGTCTATATGGAATAAAAGTGTGCATTTACTAACCTGCACACTCATGGGGTCATACACTAGGAAAGAGGACTTTTGTATTTTTTGGTGTTTTTGAGACAGGGTCTCCCTGTAGCCCCAGCTGGTTTGGAACTCACTATGTAGACCAGGTTGGCCTCAAACTCACAGAGATCTGCCTGCCTCTTCCTCCCAAGTGCTGGGATTAAAGTTGTGCACCACAACACCTGGCTGAGAGAGGACTTCTAACAAGCAGGAGGAAAGGAAATCAAAATAAAGAACCCACAAAGTGGGAGAAAATCTTTACCAGAAACACATCTGGCAGAGGATTAAAATCCAGAATATAAATAGCACACACACACACACACACACACACAGAGAGAGAGAGAGAGAGAGAGAGAGAGAGAGAGAGAGAGAAACAATCAGTTGCCTGCTGTTGCTTTTTACTACTGAGTGCATCTATCTCTGCAACTGCTGCAATTCTTTGCTGACATTGGACTCCGGCTTATTCAGACTCTAATGTGGGCTGAATAGCAATTCTCTAGGAATCCTCCAGGCTTTCAGTACCAGATTGGAACTGTTGAGGCATCCAGTTTTGTGGACTGAGAAACTACTGGGCTCTCGGTCTTCACAGAGTGCAGATAGCCATTGTTGGACTACCTAGTCCCTATTTTATAAGCCAACCTAATAAATTCCATTTGTAGTATGTAAAAAAAATGCCTCTGTCTCGGTGTTCCTAGTCATGCTGGACTGGTATGTGCTGCTTGATACAGCTGCCCTTCATAAGGGTTGTTTTCCTGATATTCATGGACATGGAGTACTGTGTTTGTCTATTATATATGTAGGGATCTAGTGGTTAAATGGGCTGAAGTGCAATGGTTTACAAAATGCTCTTTCAGAAAGGGAGATGAAAAATGCTAGAGAGGAAAGACAAATGGGAAAGCTTAGAATATATGAGGTCAGTTTTATGTTTATACCATGTAAATTACAAAAAGATAACATTTATGCTTATACGTGCTGTTAACAAGCCAAGAAATAAAGACCATGAAGTCAAAATTGAAAGCATCCGCGGCTAATCCTCTTGAGTGATGCTGTAATACGCTTTGGCTGGTGTTTTTGTTTGGTTTCTGTTGCTCTAATAAACACCATGAGCAAAGCAACTTGGGGAATAAAGGGTTTATTTGGTTTACAGGTTGCAGTCCATCTTAGAGGAAGTCAGGCAGGAATTCGAGTCAGGAACCTGGAGGCAGTAACTGAAGCAGAGAACATGGACAAATGCTACTTCCTGGCTTGCTTCTTTGGCTTGCTCAGCTACCTTTCATATACAATCCAGGGTCACCTGCCTAGTGATGACACGACCCACAGTCACATGGGCTATCCCACATTAACCAGGAATAAAGAAAATGCCCCCTCAGACTTGTCCATAAGCCAGTCTGATGGAGGAAATTCCTCAGCTGATGTTCCCTCCTCCCAGGTGTGTCAAGTTGACAACAAAGCTTAACCATTACAGTTGGTTCAAAGGTAAAAACATTTCACGAAGATGAGCGGACCCTTTAAAATTGGAAGGAGTCATGATATTTGAATTTTCTAGAATCTTCCATATTGATGATGTGGTATTTTTTAAAAGTGATTCTGGTAACACATGACACGTTCTTTAAAATTTTGTTTGTTTATATGGTGGTTTGAATGAGACTGTCCCCCACAGGCTCCAAGTGTTTAGACATTGGAGGTTTTAGAAGGTGTGGCCATGCTGGAGGTAGCACGTCATTTACTAGGGGCTGGCTTAGAGAGTTCTTAAGCTTTGTTGGATATCAAGTTGCTTTCTTGCTTCCTCTCCCTACTTGAAGATGTGAGCACTCTGCCTTCTATTCCTGCTCCAGCCACCTCCTGACACCATGCCTCCCTGCCAAGAAGGATTGTAATTCCCTTGGAACTGTAAGCTCAAATAAACTACTCTTCCTTCTATAAGGTGCTTTGGTCAGCGTTCCTGTCACAGCAACAGAAAAGTAGCAACAGTTTGTTTATTTTTGTTTTGTGTGTATAAGTGTCCTACCTTCATGTGTGTAAATGCACCAATGTCATGCAATGCCCACAGAGGCCAGAAGAAGGCATCAGATCATCCGGAACTGGAGTTATGGATGGTTGTTGGTTGCCATGCTGCTGCTGGGAATTAACCCTGGGTCCTCTGAAGAGTAGCCAGTGCTCTTAACTGCTGAGCCAACTCTCCAGTCCTTTATTCTTTAAAAATTCTGGATACTAATCCTTTACTCCTTATATGTACTATAATGTTTAAGTTTGATGCTTTGTGTATTTTAAACTGAATAGTTTGATATACCCAAGTTTTATGTTTCATTAGCATCTATAGTTTGTACATTTTGTTTCTTGTTGTAGAGTTTACATCATGGCCAGAAAGCTCATTCTTATGTTTACTTATAAATATTTCAAACACATTTCACATTTAAATTTTTACTTAAAACCAAATTTTGATTGGTATGTAAAGCAGATGGAATTCTATTCTTAAATGAAAATAAACAATTGTTTCAGTGTGACATGTCAAATAACTTGTGTTTTCTCACTGACTGGATCTATTACCTCTGTTGAGATTCTATAAGTTTTTAGGATCTTTCTTAAAATCCATTAATTAATTTACATATAGAGCTGTCAGATTAGCAGATAATATACCCAGTATTTATCTAGAATTCCAATTTAAATGATTTACTGCATTTTATTTTGAAAACCGATTTTCTTTGTGCCTATATTATACTTTCTTACTCACTATAATCTCTAATGGGTCTTTACGTCTTTTTAAATTTTTAAAATTTATTTTTGTTTTATGTGTATGCGTGTATTGCCTGCATGTAGGTTAAGCGCACCCGTGTTGTGCAATGCCTGTGGAGGACAGAAGACACTGTCAGATCCCCTGGAACTAGAGTTATGGACAGTTGTTAGCTGCCATGTGGATGCTGGGAATTGAACCTGGATCTTCTTCAAGAACATCCAGTGTTCTTAACTGCTGAGCCAGCTCTTCAGCCCCAGGTCTTTATGACATATAGTGCAACTTTTGGCTTTAGAATTACTTTGGCTTTTACTGGCAATTTTACTTTTCCAAATACAGTTGTCTCTTGTTATATGTAGGGGATTTGTTATGGTTTACTTTAAAGCATCTTTAGGCTATTTATAATACTTAGTATAATGTAATTCTATGTAAATGGTTGATATACTGCATTGTTTAGGGAATGATGACAAGAAAAAATCTGTATGTGTTTAATATATATGCAACTTTATGATATTTTCATTTGTGGTGATTGAATTTGTGGATGTGGAAACTGCAGACAGAGAAGGCTGACTGCACATTTTAGAATCAACTGGTAAATATTTCAGCACTTGTCTTAGGGACTAGTGCAATTTCAATTTTTATAAATGCTTCATTTATAAAATACTTGAGAGGCACATCATTTCTCTAGTTTTTAGCTGTAGAATTCTATATCCATTAAGTCAAGCTTGTTAATTTTGTTTTTCAAATCTCCTGTATCTTTAGTGATTTTTCTTGCCTGCTTGATCTATCAATTACCAAGAGAGGAATGTTAAGAGCTCTCACTATAATGGTAGATTTGTCAATTTCTTTTTGTAATTTGTTGATTTTTGCAGGGTAGATTTTGAAGCTGTGTTGTTAAGAGGCATAAAAGCATATAACTGAAATACTTTTCTGGAGAATTATACCTTTCAGCATTCTGTACTGACCCACATTATCCTTAATAATGTCTTTTACCTTAAAGACTTTTTTTCTGATAATAGTATAGCTACAGTAGATTTCTTTTATTCTACATTTACCCAGCATGTCTTTTTCTGTCCCTTTCCTCTAAACATTTCTGTGCTGTTATATTTCAATTGTAAATCTTATTAGCTACATATGTGGAATTATTGTTTTTCTTTTCAGAGCTACTGAATTTTAGTTGTGACTCTTATAAGTTGCACATGACTGGCTTAAAAAGTCAAATGTATATTGCCTTTTAAAAGCCTAGCTGAATTAGTTTCTTTTTGCTTCTTTAAAAAATCCTTTTCATTGATTCCTTGAGAATTTCATACAATGTACTTTGGTTACATTATCACATCTACACACCCATCCTGCTACCCTCCCCCATTTTACATCCTCTATTGTTATTTGTACTTTTAAAAGACTTCTAGAGCCTAATCTGTGTTCCCCCACATGCTCTTGGGTGTGGATCTATCCCTTGGAGTCTGGTCAACCCACTAGGCATCACACTAGTAAAGATAAAGATGATTAAGATGGTTTGAAATATTCTGTATGAAATACACAAAAATTCAATTAAAAAAGGAAAAAGAAAACTGTCTCTTTTTCAGCAACTATCAATTGCCAATAGATCCTCAGCTAGGGCTGGGGCTTCCTGCCCACCTCCCCCACCCATGCTGGCTTGGGTATGCACCGGTCTTGTGCATACTGTCATAGGTGCCCTGGGGCTGATTCATATGTGCACCTACCCAGTGGTTTACAGACAATACAGTTTCTTTATATTCATCTACCACCTGTGGCTTTTACAATCTTTCTGCCCCCTCTTTCACAATGATCTCTGAGGCTTGGGAGGAGAAAGTGTGATTATAGGTGTCCCATTTAGGGATGAGCATTCCACACTCTCTTATTTTGCAAGTTGACCAGAATTAATTTATATAAGTATGACTTGTTATATATTTGAATTTCTTTTTGGATTATGTTTTGTGCTTTTATTTTCCTGCCTTTTCTGTGATTATTCTGTTTTATTAATTTCTTGGCATTTTTTACATTCTTTAAGGTTTCTTCTTAAATCATTTGTGCTAATTCTGCTCCTCTGGAAATTACACATTAATATACTAATATTTCAGTCATCATCATTAATATTTTATTTTATCATATGCTCACTTTATTTAATATGTTTTAGAAAGTTGCTTTATTTGTTCTCTTTGGGGGGACCTTGTTTATTCTACATAGTGTTGTGTTTCTGTTTTCATTGAAGTATATCATGTACTTTGACCATAATCTTCTCCCATACTCTCCTTTTCTCCCAGCCCTCCCACCTCCAGTCTCCTTTTCCAGATAGTATCACTTCTACTTTCATGTCATATATAAAAATAATTTTACACACACACACACACACACACACACACACACACACACACGTAATCTAGGATTCACATATGAGAAAACAATAATTCCTTTTTTGTTTGGCTTATTTCACTTAATATGATGATCCTCAGTTGCATTAGTTTTACTGGAAATGACTTAATGTCATTCTTCTTCATGGTCAAACAAAATTCTGTTGTGTATATACACAACATTTACTTTATCCATTCATCTGTTGATGGACCCTTAGGTTGATGCTATAACTTGGCTATTCCAAATTGTGCTGTAACAAACGTGAATGTGTGCATATCTTTGTAGTATGTTAGCGTGTATACTCCCAGGAGTGATATAACTGAATTTTATAGTACTTCTAATTTCAGTTTCTTCTGGGACTACATGTTGATTTCTATAGTGCCTGGACTAATTTACATTCCTATCAACAGTGCTTAAATGTTCCCTTTCCAGCATATACCAGAATTTACTGTTATTTGTTTTCTTAGTGATTTACATTTTGACTGTGCTGAGGTGGAATCACTATGTAGTTTTTATTTGCATTTCCCTAACGGGTAAGGACCATCAACACTTCTCCATACGTTTTTTGGCAATTTTCACTTCATCTTTTGATAATCATCCGCTCATCTAATTAGATGATTTATTGATTTTTGGCAGTATTTGAGTTATCTGTATATTGTAGATAATAATACACTGTCAGATGTATAGGTAGCAAATAATTCTCTCATACTGTAGGTTCTCTTTGCTCAGTGGTTTCCTTTGTTGTGCAGAAACTTCTCAGTTTTATGTAATCCTATTTGCCAATTATTTGCATTATGTCCAAATTATTGGACTATTTCAGAAAGTCCTTGTTTATGCCTATATCTTGAAGAGTTGAAGTGTTTTCCATAAACTTTTAGCAGTTTCAGAATTTCAAGTCTTGCATTAAAGTGTTTGATTCATTTTGAATTATTATTTTTTTTTGCACAGGTTGAGTGATAGGGACAATTTTTCTCCTATGTATTTTTTTGTATATTGTTAAAAATGAAGTGGCTGTGTGTGTGTAGGTTTATTTTTGAGTCCTCTATTATATTCCATTGGTCGACATGTATGTTTTTGTGCCATTACCAATGCTGTTCTTGTTGCTATGAGATCTTGAGATCAGACTTTGTGATGCCTCCAGATCTGCTCTTTCTGCTAAGGGTTTCCGTGACTATTTGGAGCCTTTTGTTCTTCCATATGAGGTCTACGATTGTTTTTTTCTAGTATGATGAAGAATGTCACTGTGAATTTGTAGGGGATTAAGATGAACCTGTAGACCATTTTCAGTATGATAACCATTTTCAAATTATTAATTTTGTCAGTCCATGAGCATGGGCGGTCTTTTCATCTTTTAGCATATTCTTTCTTTCTTCAGTGTCTTAAAGTTTTCCTTGAAGAGTTATTTCATGGACTTGGTTAAATTTATTTTTAGGTATTTTTTGAAGCTTTTATTTAATGGAAGTGTTTCCCAATTTCTTTCTCAACATGTTTATTATTGATATATAGGGAGGCTACTACTTTTTTATGCCGATTTTGTATACTTAAAGTTAGAGAATTTTCACCAGAGAGAAAGGAAATGACCAAATGTGAACAGTTACTGTCTTAGCTATTTTTAAATGCTTCCTGTGGCTTCTGACAAGTATTCTCTGTGTTCCACCAGATTATTCAACTCTGAATTGGTCTTAAATGTTCTGTAGCTTTTTCCCAATTCAAGGTTTTAAGATATATTTTACATACAGCCAGTCAGACTGTTTTTATATTCTAAGTTCTATGGATTTGAGTAGCACCGGAGGCAAACCACTACCATGACAGAGACATAAACATTCTGTCATTGGTAATGTTCACTTGTGCTCTTTTGTTGTCAATTAGTCCTCCCACCTCCAGTCCATGTCAGCTTCTCATCTTGTTTTTGTCCCTATAGTTTTAATTTTCTGTAACTTTATTTATTTATTTTGGCAATTTCATACACACACACACAGACACACACACACACACACACACACACACACACACACACACTGTATGATTTAGTTTATGTTAACTTAACAGAAACATGACACCTCTAAAGGGGGAACCTCAATTAATGTATTTCCTCCATCAGATTGGCCTTTGCCATGTCTGTCCAGCATTTTCTTGATTTCTAATTGATTTAAGAGGGCCCAGCTCACTGAGGGGGTGGTGCTATCGCTAAGCAGGTGGGCCTGCTCTAAATAAGAAAAGTAGCTGAATATGAGCTTGAGGGCAAGCCTGTAAACACTGTTCCTCCACTGTCTCTGCTTCAGTTCCTGCTGCCAGGTGCCAGATTCTTGCCTTGATTCCTGCCTTGGCTTCCCTTAATGATGAAGTGTAACCTGTAAGCTGAAATAAACCCTTTCCTCCCCAAGTTGGTTTTGGTCAGCATTTCATCACAGCAACAGACATCAAACTAATAATGCACACACACACACACACACACACACACACACACACACACATATATAATGAATTTTAGTCGTTTTCACACACCCCCACCCATTACCCTCTGTCACCTCCCTCCTTCTCCTGCTGAAATCCATCTTCTTCCCATCAAAGCCTCCCTCTGTGATGGTTAGTTTTGCTAACTTCACAAAATCTAAAATCACCTGGGAAGACAGTCTCAATGAGAGATTGACTACATTAGGTTGGCTTGTGGGCATGTCTGTGGGAGAGAAGACCTGCCTATTGTGGGTGGCGCCATTCCCTAGACAGGGGCCCTTGGAGTGTATGACAGTGAAGAGAATGAGCAGAGCACTAGCATGCATGCCTTAATTCATTGCTCTCTGCTCTTGACTGTGCATGTAATGTGAGTAGGTGCTTCAGTTCCTGTTGCTTTAACTTCCCTGAAAAGATGGACTGTAACCTGGAATTGTGAGCCAAACAAATCCTCTCTCCCTTGTCAGCCTCCCCTCAGCCTGAATGCCACTGCTACCAGGAGACTGTTGTGCACCGGTCCCCATTACGGAAGGTCGGGGGGAGGAGAGAGACCAATGGGGCAAGAGGGGCCTCACGTGGTGGCGAGTACAATGGGAGAAAACACCCGGGAGACTGTGTCAGTGGACAGCTCATTTATTATGATGGAAGCAGAGGTTTATATAGGAAAGCTTCATGGGCAAAGAGGCAGAGTTGGGTTTCTGGCAGGCAGGCAGGTAGGGGGAGGGAGGGGGCTTCTAAGGCTACTTGGCCTTTGTCCTGTCGTCCAGTCACATGATCTACAAGAGACCTGGTTAGGATTAATGGATTAGAGACTTAATAGTTTTGCCTGGGGGCTGTTGGGTAAGAGACAGTGTGTTTAGAATGGAGTGGGCCTGGCTCCTGCCGTCCTCACTGGGAAGTCTCCAGCCAGTGGCCATGCTCTACATTTGAGGCACTCCTGACTTATCCCAACACTCCCTTAAGTTGTTTTTGTCATGGTATTTTATTGCAACAGTAAACTAAGATTCCCTCTTAACTTCATGTTGTTTTCTTTTTTTGTGACTCACTGAGTTTAATTTGGGTTGTTTACATGAGCATAGGTGGGAGATTATGTACTAGAGCATGGGCAACTTAGTGTCTACACTACTGAAGAAAATGACAACCCCTCCTCTAGCAACTCTTAACTGCCAATAGTCCCTTACAGAGGGCTGAAGCCACATAAGCCCCTCCCCCACCCATGATGAAATGTTTACCAGCTCAATCTTCTGCAGGTCTTTTTCAGGTAACCACAGCTGTAGTGAGTTTGGAGTAATAGTCATGTCATATCAGGAAGACTGTATTATGTCAATTCTCCTCAACCTCCAGCTCTTTCTTCCCCCTCTTCTATAATGTTCCTTGAGCCTTGGAGGTGATGATGAAGATACCCCATTTATGACAAGCATTCAACTGTCACTTACTATCAGCACTTTGACCAGTTATGAATTTGTATTAACTGGCACTCACTATAAAAACAAGCTTCCCTGACCAAAGCTAACTGTAGTACTAATGTACAGGTATAAAAATAAATATTTAGAAGGGAGTTCAACAACGTGCATTTGACAAAACAATAGTAGTAGGTTCACCCCTAGGGCTTATGACCTTCCAAACTTCCCTAATTTTATATAAACAGAATCATAGAAAGGATATTCGCTCTCCCTGCTCCAACTCCTCCTGTGCCTCCACTCCCTCTTATCTTCATGATCTTTTATAATTATTGTTACACACACACACACACACACACACACCACTGAGCCCATTTATTGTTGCTTTTATGCACATGTGTTTAGGGCTGACCACTTAGAAGTAGATATTAGGAAGCTTATCCTTGGAGAGGACTTATTCTCCCTCTCTCAGCAGCCATTGATTGCCTGTAGTTTTTCTTTTAGGAGTGAGGTCTTTCACTGATTCCTGATGATTTGTCCCACTTATGCTTCAACATTATACATAATGTCAATATATGATAATATAAAATATATTTTTCTAACTGTGTTATTAGTGCACATTTTGTTCCATAGATTTATAATCACACATAGTATGGCAGTGAATATTGTTGCTGTTTATTTCCTTGTGCTCATGTTAGCTATCTTCTTTTTTAGTATTATATATTTTTTAAAATTTTATGCATACGAATCTGCATGTATGTAAATGCATCCATGTACCCATGTCGTGCATGGAGGTCAGAAGAAAGCATCGAATTCCCATGGAAATGGAGTTATGGATGATTGTTGGCTGCCATGTGGGTGCTGGGAATTGAACTGGAGTCCTCTGCAAGAGCAGCTAGTTCTCTTTAACTGCTAAGTCATTTCTCCAGCCCCTACGTTAGCTACCTTCTAAATTGTATATCAAGAATGGAATTGTTGAATTATTTTGTAGATTAACAGTTTTACCTGATGTTTGCTAGATGTTACCATTTTGCCCTATAGTAGCTTCACTTTCATAAATGGCAGGTGTCCATTCCCCTTGTTCAAATCATGCATCAAAGGGGAGATTTGTTTTCCTTGTTCTGACCATGGTCTCTGAGATCAGGTGACAGATGTGACACATCTGTCATATTAACTGTAGGAATCTGAGAAATTTACTTAACCTTCCTGAGCCTTACATGACTGATATGTAAAAAGAAATCCTGATCCCTACTTTAAGGTGAGGAACGGTAAAGATCTAAGTACAGTATTTGTTCCATTATTTTCAATGCAAATGTTTACTTCATTCTTAGTCAAACTGCTCCATCATTAACAGATATTCTGTTTCTCAATTTTCATCTCACTACTGAATTTCACTGACTATTTGGGATTGAAAGGAAAGAACCACACCTGATCATTCACATCTCACAAGAAATTCAGTGTCATTTGTGTGTTCTGAAGTGTAAAGGGATTGGGGATGAAGGAAGTCTTAACTCTTCTCATTGAATAATTGTGCTTGACCTGTCCTTTCACAGAGCCTTCAGTGTTCATATCAGGTATGCACAGGTCCTGGGTCCTTTTTGGAACACCAGGAAAAAGCAACACTGGTTGTGCAGAGAGGGGGCACTAGAGCACGGAACATGAGATAACCCAGAGTGAATACCTTCTCTGACAAACATGGACATAACTGTGCTTGATGTAGTGGAACAAATGATCAACCATAATTTACCTGTTAACCCCTCATACTTCTGAATACTAAGAGTTGGTACTCATGTCTTTACAAATAAGTATAGGAAGGAATCAGTTTATCCAGGTCACAGTGTTTATATAAAGATGTGAGAAAATAGGCACTACACTGTCGAGCTTAGGCTGCGAGCTTTAGAGTTGGATAGATGAGGTGTAGCTGTTTATACTCATAAAATGTACTATTACATGCATTTGGTATTCTAAAGACGTAAGCTTAACATGAATGACTTTTTTTCAACATTTTCTTCTTTTGGATTAATGTTCAGTGTATCGAGGGATGAATATTGAGGAATGCCTTCTATGTTTCCTAACTAACATTCTTGCAGTAGTTCACTTTCAAACACAATTGATATATGTCTTTCTTCTGTATTAAAATAAATATATATGCAGTATGGTTTACAACTGTAGAAATAAAGACAGAGTTCCTGTAAACCATTACAATACATTGAAACTAGTTTTGAATAGTTTCCAAGTGTCAAAAAGGGAACCCAAAAAGTTAACTGAGATTGTCCGTGGTTTGTGCGGTTGCTGATTATTTGTATTTATCCCTCCAAATGTGAAGGTATTTTCTGTATTGTTTAAACTGAATGCAAACTTCTATTATATTCAGAAAAAGTCCACAAATTATGTCCCACAATAAAGGCAAGACTGAGTGAAGCAGTGAGAAGATTAAGTGTCACACCATCTCCAATGAAGCCCGCGTGAGATCCTCCGTGGGTTGAGGCTGGAACTTCAAGGAAGTTTGCCTCTTGGAATTGGCTGTGCTAAAAAACATGCAGTGTACTTGGCATGCTTTTACTTGCTACTATCTTTCTGACTGTCACTGTATCATGGGCTTTCAGGGGCCCAGAAAGCACCTGGTGTCCTTGACACCGCTGTCACTGCCTTTATTGAAATCTTTTAATTATCCTAGTATGCAGGAAGAGTTCTCAGGAACTCAATCACCTGAGACAACTTTGCCTCCAGATGCATCACTATTAATTAAAGTCATTTTAGATGCAACAGGAAGTAGTTAAGCAGAATTAATGCTGGAAATTCCAGGGAAGAACTGATTTCTAGAAGAGAGACATGGATGGATAAATACCAATAAGCGTTTCTTGGTATTCATTAAATTCATGCATAAATTGGCAAGATCAAGACCACCTTGGTGTTTTTTTGACAAACAATCAACAAGAGAGCATTAAAAGGCAACTACAGAATATAGACTGTATTTGAAAATTGGAAGGATAGGAGAGAAGGATGGTTCCATAGGTCCCTAACATGGGATGGCCTTTTTGGGACCTATGGAGTTAAAAAATAACTTAGAAGCCCTATGGCCCACTACAAATAAGCAAGGAATGTTATCAAATAGTTAAAAATGTAATATCAGGCACAGTTGATATTGAAAGTACTTGGTGGTTTAAGGTCATTCTGACCTGAAATCACAAAACTAAGCAGAATTCTGAGTGCGTAAACTGGTAGTAGAAACCACAGTATCATAAAGCAGGAATTTGCTGACTGGTACCAGGTTGATAAGATAAAGAAATGTGTTTTGGCTATATATGATGGTTGGCAAAATTGTTTCACTTTTACTGAAAATCTTAGGAAGTGACTAATTACAGAACAGTCATGCTGATGATGAACTTTTGCAATCTTTGCTGTATATATTTCAAACCTTGCAGCTGCAAAAATACACTCAGACCTTTACCAAGCTCTTGTGTGGCTGTCTGTTTGTCACTCGCCGAATCCTTGCCCACTCTCTCGAGGACTCTGTTCCCGTCGGACTGAACTGCTGCGGTCTGGGCTGGTCCGTCGCAATTAAGGATTTTAAAACCAGAAATTTTGGGTTCAGTCTGGGCTTTGCTAAGGATTAGGCGCATTCTATGTGGTAGTGAGACCCTTAAGCTCTTTGAACATCTGCTTTTCCATGTAGATAATGAAGATTCCTTCTTTCACAAGTTTCTTAGAGAGGTTTGAATAAATATGAAATGTTTTGAATGTTACACAGATGGTTTATCAGTCATGCATTGTTTGTGAAACTATCTATCCATCCTGTGAAGACAAAAAAAGTGTTGACATTGTAATAAGGAATTAAACTTTATATAATTTCAAAGGTAACTCAGCGTTTTTATACATACAGTTAATTAAAATGTAAAAATTATATATAAATCAAAGTTAAAGAATGTCTATTCTTCTTATAAAAATTTTTTCCAGTCTTCAAATGCATTTAAATATCTTGGAAATATATTTTAAAGGATTTTCTATGAAGCAAATTGTTTAAAACATTCCAGCTTGCTATTCTTCCTGTAGGAAGCTTATGTGCACTTTGCTATATAAAACTGCCTGTTGAATAGAAGAGACTGTCCTTTCAGTCCCTCAGAATCTCTCAGAGAAGGCATCAATCCATAGTCTCCATCATTTTCAATAACTTTTCTGACAAACATTCCAAGCTATTCTCTATGGGCTAAACCTGGACTTCCATTATTTATCTGATGCGTGTCTCAGGTATCCCTTTCAAAAATAGTGGGGGCAAAGCCTGGGCCAATCTTCAGACATTTGAAAATTCCAGAATCTTCTATTGTGTGAAGTCCCAGTCATGAGAAATTAAGAACTTCCATTCACTGAATCTTTTCCAGATCAAAAAGCTCCTCTGGAAATGGTGAAGTTGGTGGAGTTATTAGGGAATGTGTTGGAGAGACTTCCCACAGGCAGTGATGTTTCAACTGACAGATAAGAACACATTAGCCATGGGAAGAGTGGAAGGAGAAGCTATGCCGATACTTTAGTGAGGTATAATAGGCAGGAAATGATTCATGACCTGGTTCATCCTTGGGAAAATCCCATGTAGAAATCTACTACCTTGTAATTGGGCACACTTAGAAAACTATTTGAAACTTAACAGGGCAATTGTAGAAATGTCTGAGCCCATTCTCCTCTCTTTGCTCTGGCCGCAGGTCAGCCTTCACAGCAAAGTGTTATTCTTATCACTATGATTTACATCTGTGGAATTACAGGAAGGAAGAAAACCATCAAATAAAGAAATTTAATCGTGATTTTGCACACGTGATCATGATCCTGCACATCTTGTAATTCAAAGTAACTCTTTATAGATACTCATTTCCTACTAAAAATGTTTTCATTGAAGAAAATCAGAAACTGGAAATCAGTACCATCTAGTGACCATATCCAGAATGACTACTTGTTCATCAGTTAGCAGAAAGCCTTGGAAAGTACCACCCTCCCCCTAAGAAGGAATTTTCTGGAAGTTTATATGGAAAACAAAGTGATTCACATAGAGCCTAGCCTATAGATATTAAATCATTTAAAACAATATAATATGGAGTTTTATTCATCTTTTTCTACTAGAAAAGCAGCTCTGTATTAATGTGTAATTCGAATATGTGAACTCTCTCTCTCTCTCACTCTCTGTCTAGTAGGACACATACATAAATGCCTAAATACAGATACAGACCAGAAAACTTTCTGAATTCTTCCAAATATTATGTATGCCTACACATGTATTGAGAGTGTACATATTTATGTCTAGAAGCACATTTCACTAAATATTTTTGTCATCAAATCCAATTAGGAGTATACTATAATGCAATAAATGTTTATGCCTTTTTCTTCTAATTTCAAAATTAACATTTTTGTTTCAAAACTAAATGCAGTGGAGAAAAAAATCATTCATTGGAGAACACTATTTGCAGTCTTTTATCCCATTACATAAAATGATGTTTTGTACTTGATAATTCAGTTTATGTTTTCCAGATACATTCCTGTGTATATAGTATTATGTAAACTCACATACATTTGTATGTTGTTCTTCAAAATTTAAATCATTATATATGATAATGTATATACGTATACATTTAAAATATTTTCTTTATTCTAAAGAATTTTACTCATATATACAATGTAAAATCATTATATATGCTCCCATTTTCCCTCTTCAGTTCCCCTCATTTTCTCCCAACACATCTCCAACCAGCTTCATGTCTTTTGTTTATTTTATAACCCTCTAAGTCCAGTTAGCACTGCCCACACGTGCATAGGTGTGCGATCATCCACTGGAGCATGGCAATCCTATCAGTGGCCCCAGCCTCAAAAAAGAGTGATTATGTCTCTCTCAGAAACTATCAACTGACAATAACTCCTCAGTGAGGTGTGGGGTCTGGAGATCTTCTACCCAATCTATGCTGGAATTTTGGCTGACTTGATCTTGTGCAGGTTTTGTGCAGCTGCTGTAAGTTCATGACTCTGATATTTAAAACATAATTTTATGATTAAAATTCTATTTAGTATATTTGTCAACTCAAATATTTACTTCCTTGTCATGAGAAAATTTAGAATCCTCTCTTCTAGTTATTTTGAAATATACAATATTGTTTACCTAAAATATTGCAATCATCCTTCTGTGCTATAGAATGCCAGAATGTATTACTCCTATCTAAGTGCAATTTTTCAACCATTGAGGCTTCTCTCCTCATCGTTCTCTCCTATCTCTGCACACAAGCCTCGGATTGTCACCTCTCTATACTTCTAAAGATCAGCTAATTTAGGTTTGCTCAGATGTGTGAGAGATCATGAGAGATTTATCTTTTTGTGCTTGGTGTAAAATTTTGCCCAGATAAAATCCGCTTTATTTAAACATGAACACTTGGCCTGTAATTCTACTCCTAGGTATATACAAAAAGTTGAAAATAGATGTTTAAGCAAAAGGTTGTACATTAATATTTATGCAACATTATTCATAACAGTTTATAGGTGTAAACAACCAAATGTTAACCAATGGATAAATACACAAATAAAATGTGTTATAGCTATATAATAGAATGTTATTGAGCTATAAAATTACTGCTATATACCACAGATGAACCTTGAAAATATTGTAGGTTTCCACTGGTAGAAAATGTCCTCAATAGATGTAGAGATATAGCATACATAAATGCTCACGTATGTCTGGAGGGGAGGATGACAGTGATAGCTAAAGGGCATGGGTGTCTCTATGGTGGTGAAAATGTTAAAAATTAATGTGTGGCGGTTTCACGTTTGTGTGACCATATTAAAAGTCTTGGAATTATACACTTTAAATAGGTATAAAGTATATATCTCGTGAATTACATATTAATAAGTGGCTACAAAATGTATTTTTAAGACAAAAACTAGTTTTGATTCTTGAAATCTTCAATAAAGTAGTTCTTAGATTCACCATGTTAAAGCTTTCAAAATAATCCCTGTGTTGCTGGAGTATAGCAAGGATTTTTGTTCGTTTCTATTTACCACTATGCCTATCATTTAGTAGACCCAGTAAATTCCCATGAGGAATTCTCCAAGATTTAAAAATCATTATCTAGTAGAATGTAAGCTTCAAGACGACTAGTCTTTTGTCTGCTTTGTTCAGTAATGTGTCTCTTAGTCTTGAGCAGTGACTAGCACAGCAAGGGCACTCTGTAAATATTTGTAAAATGAATGCACTGATTCTGTATCAAGCTCAATGGAAAACTGGGTGCTTAATATTCATCCACATGGAAAATGGAGGAGGAAAATACATGAAAATAAAGAAACTGGTAATAAATAAAATCAGATCATTAACAGAAAAAGAAATGACAATTAAGTGTTTGAGAAGTTTTCCAAGCCTCCTAACAATGAAAGAAATTGAAGGAATGAATAGTACACGCTGATTCTACTTTATATTCATTGAAATTAAAGCTTCTGTCACCACATTAAGATATGTAGTGTATGCTTCCCCAACAGATAGTCACACAGATGGAAAGGCAGACAGGAGAATGAAGGGAATTCATGCTCGGTGAAGATGGAGGTAGTGGTCCATGTGGCTGTCTCTCCTGTTGGAGGGACATGGTTGTCATATATTTCACACATCCAGACCAATAATCAATTTTTTAAATTAGGTTTTTAAATTAGCATGCAAAGCAATGGATTTCATTGTGACATTTTCAGTTTTTAAAATTTGTGTTCCTCCCTCAATCTCCTCCCTGATCCCTCCATTCCCTCTACTCTCCCTTTTCTCATCCCTCCCCATCCAGATTGTCCCCTCTGTTCCTCTAGACAATTATTTGACTTCTGCTTTCACTTTATGTATACATACATGCTTTTACATATGACTGTAAAGTATAGGAACCCCAAAAGAAAGAAAATTTATTTGTCTTTCCAAGGCTGGCTTAATTATTTCCGGTTGCTTCTACTTTCCTGCAAACAACATAGCTTTGTTCTCCTTTATGGCTGATAAAAATTCAATTGTGTATATATGCTATATTTTCTTTTTTCCTGTGTTGTTGAACATCTAGGTTGGTTCCATAACTTAGCTGTTGTGAATAGTGCTGAAATAAACATTGATGCACAAGTATTTCTGTGATGTTGACCTAGGGTCCTTATTCATATTATTATGAGAAGTTTAATGTATGTTCATATTTGTACAAGCGAATACCACTACTGTAGATTGGATGCTCTTCTGTCCCTGTACTGTGTGAATCATAGAAGATGTTAGAACTCTGAGTTCAGAACCAAGAACCCATAAAAGTGGAATGGAAAATTTGGGACTGACTGCACACTAATGGCAAAAAAGAAATAAACCAACAAGGATGTCGGAGATACAAATGATATACTCTCTTTTTCTCCATGTCAATCTAACCACTCAGGAATGTGCCTAGTTCTTATTCATAACATGATGAGTCCATTATCCTTCTTATGGTTTTCTTTCCAGATATATTCCAGAATAATTAGGGTATCTGACATCCCTCTTATGGGAGAAGGGAGAGGGAGGCTAAGGCTTGAATCAGCATTTCTTTTAACAGGCCTCTTGCATGCCAGATGCGTTCTATTGAGTTTTCTCATTTTTTCCTTACCACAATCCTATGAGGATGATTTTATTGGTCATATTTTACACATAACTCAACTGAGCCATGTAAAAATTTCCATTTAGTGAGAGATGAAGGATGGACTTTGGTTCTTGATTCACAACACACAGATACCTTCCATTTGACAGGCTCTTGACTTCTAGGCTCAAGGATTGCTAGTCTTGTGCTGGCTTTATGAATTGTGTCATGAAGTTAAAAGCTAGGTGGTCACAGTATGAGGGCCACTTGAGTAAGATGGCCTCTGGTTACATAAGTACTTCTGTAAAAGTCAAGCTTTGCAATAGTGAGAAGACCTGGGAAAAGGACAAGAAATGAACAATTATAGAGTCTTGTCTAATGCTAGTGGGTTTTAGGTACTCTATCACAGCTGATGGAGGGCTAAAGCAAGAATAAAGAGAGGTAGTCTTCTAAAGTGCATCTAATTCTGCTTTTCTTTTCAATTAAAACACCACTTAATTTTGTAGTCATATGAAATGACATGGTCAGAGCTAATGGGTACATCTACAGTACCCTATCTAAAACACAGGGGTAAGATCTGGGGGATGGGAAGGATCTCTGAATATCACATGGCCAAATTAATCATGAAAACCTAGCAGTCAGCTTGTTGCAAAGAAGGCCTATTGAAGTGGGAGGGGGTAAGAAAGGGTAACAGGGTATGAATGCGTTCACAATACATTGTATACATGTATGAAAATGTCAAAATTTAAATTAAAAATACACAAATGAATCAACAAGATAGAAGACATTTAAAAAAAATGGACATATGAGATCTGAGACATAAATCTAAAAGAAAAATATCTTGAATGGGCTTCACAAAAACATGAAGGGAACAGGCAAGTCAGTGGACCTAAAGTTAAATCAATATGAATTATGGTTGGAAAAATAGGGACAAAGATTTTTTTCAATTTAAAATAGTATACTTATTATTTTTTAACATTTTAAAAATTATTTAATAACCACACGATTAGAAGCATTTCATTACAGATTTAACATATTCAATAACAATTTCCACAGCAAAGATACAGCTCTTTCAAAAGTGGTTGCAAATTTTTAGGTTCACAGTTGAATTATTACAGTTATTCAATATTGAACTCAATATAAACCCTATAAGATGTTAAATTGAATGAGGTTTTAACATTTAGAAAAAGATCTACATTTTATTTTAAAAATATACTGGTTCCTACAGAAAAACTAATTTTTAATGCTACTAACATTTAAATGTTTGTGCATGTGATTCTAATCTCTGTGTATCTGATTATTACTAGTCACAGTCAGTTACACTCAGATCCTTGGAACCTGAGTATGGATATAAAGTCATCAGGTAGATTTCAATGGTAATGTTTTTCACTTCTACTAATTAACATGAAGCAAATTTTTATGCTTCTTCCACAAATATAACTTCTTTTTATTTGTTGATTTTTTTCTGTGTATATCATACAGAACATCCCTAACAATCTTACTCATTTATATACCCACTTCCAAAATGGCTCCCTGCCATAGCCTCCCCACGCCCCCCCCACTGGAACCCATATACTCTGTCATCCCTGTTACTGTCCATTGTGTTGTCAGTGCCCCCAGCAGTTCCCCAGTGCTTGTCCATCCACTAAATCTAGTCATCCTCTCTAGAGATCCTTGTTTTAGGAAGATCAGCTCTTCCTCATCTAGCAGCAATCAGTTGCCAATATTCCTTTAGATAAGATTGGGGCATGCTGTTCATTTCCCCAGCTCTATGTTGGTTCCCAGTTCTATTCTGGGTTACTATCTGGGAGTCTCTTGGGCCACCCTGGCCAACAACTCAAAAGGTTGGCATTGTTTCTTGTTATGTAGCCTTTAGCTATACATACGGACTCTTAAAGAATTATATTGTCCCCTTTAATATTTATACTTTCCTTTTGGGTGTTTAAGACCCTACAGTTGGCCCAGATAAACCAATTTATTTTTACTCTTCAGGCTGTTTGAAGATCTGTTCCTCAGGGGTCACATGGGCTTGGGAGGAGCACCTGGTTCTGCCAGGGACTCGAGCCCGCGACCCCCGGCGAGGTGAGGATTGGGGATGAGTAAGCATGCTGTTCGCCAGCCCACGCCACCCCCGTTACCCAGGGACACTCAGATGCAACGGGGAGCCTAGTCAAGCTAGGACTCATTTTATTGCAGGTATTACAAAGTTTATAAATGCATCTGGAACTCACCCCTCCCCCCCAAGGGTGTATCTTAAGGATGGCCACACGTTGATCATGCACTCCTCAGCAGTGTGGAAGTATTCTTCAGACTTTCAAAGCAAGCCAGGCCACGCCCCCAGTAACTTCCTTTCGGACCTATGCAAGATGGGGCCTTTAGGTCCCCACATATCCCCCTTTTTATTTTTATTTTAAGGCCAGACTTTATTTCACGGGTTACTGACTTCATAGGCGGCTCCCTGAGGAGAGATGGCTATCTCCTTCCTCTAATCTTATGCATTTTTGCCTGTCTTAGGTTGTGTCACCTCTGATCAAGCCTTGCCCGTCATTGGATCATGCACCTGGCCATGTGCATGTCCTGCCTTAGGAGTACTTGTCATGGGACACCTTACCCGTCGTTGGCTAAAAATATGTCATGATTAAGGGCAGCCACATGGGTAATGCCAGCCCGTGACAGTCTTAGTCTCTGCCTAACTCGGTTAGCCAAGCGTGGGCAAGCAGAGGGGGTCCTGGGGGAGTCTGTCGCTGAATTATCTGGTAAAGACACTTAAAGATAAACATTATCAAGAGAAACAAAGCAAGTCATGGCATAGGACAAGTTGAAATACTTCTGAGACCATGTACCTTTTAGCCAATCAGCCAGTTGTCAAAGAGGCTGACTGGCAATGAAGTCAAGGAACTGAGTCCTTTACCTCAGATGGATATAAATAAAGAGAGGAATTTTTTTCTCATGAACTATTGTCCATGGACCGTCATGCTAGTCAGTCAGATCCTGGCCTACCCACTTAAGGTTTTTCGCAGGCACCCATATGGGGTTTGAATCTCCTGTAGGGTAGACACACCCAAAGCCTTGACCCATGGTTAGCAATGGATCTGGTCCTTTCCATTGCACGGTGATGGGGTCTTTCCATCTTACCCGTACCTCAGGTCTCTGCTCCTGTCGTCCCCAATGCTTCTGAAACCGGGATTCCAACTGATTTTTTTGAAAGTTAAGATTAATAGTGAATAAAGGCCATACCCAACTGTTGGTGGGGGCTTATTCCCCCTTTTTGTTTTTGTAATTGAATTTTTAGGTTTTGATGGTTCCATTCTATAATGGCTTGACCTTGGGGATTGTAGGGAATTCCTGTATTGTGTTGAATTCCCCAAAGTGAAAAGAAATCTTGTAAATTTTTACTCACAAAACATGGTCCATTATCAGTTTTAATTCTTTGGGGCAATCCCAACATAGCAAAGCACTGGAGAAAATGAGACTGAGCATGTTTAGACTT
>NW_008351466.1:291055-305873 GCF_000622305.1 Nannospalax galili | reverse complement strand
CAATGGATACAAAAATATACTTAAGCTTTCCAAAAGGAGCACAGTGTGTGACATCCATTTGCTATAAGGAATTGGGCTTGAGTCCCCTGGGGTTTACCCCTGGCTGTTGCAGAGGCAGTACCTGTAAGCCATCTTATCTGCCTCTGCATTACCTTTGGATAAAAGCCTGGGTAATCCTTGGTGCCCCCTAAGATGCTGTAAGAAGATAGAGGCTTTTCTCTCTTTAAGGAGCTTACAGGTCTGAATACTGTCAGAAAACAATGGCCATGAGTTCCTTGAATTGAGCTTTTTGGTTTCTCCACATCTGTCCCAGTCAGTGAAAACATTGTAGGCTTTACTAAGGGCTCCCTGAGCCTGGGATTTGGCGAGTGCTGCTGCCAGAGGGGCTGTAGCACTTGGGGGCAGGGTGGTTTCCTGGACACCCCAAGAACTGAAGGGGTGGGGACCCTCCCTGAGCCACCTCCCCCCACCTGCCTTTTCAGCTGTCCTGGAGCCGGTTGCAGCACACAGCCAAAGGTGGTTTTGTGTTTTTTGTGTTCCTTTTTTTTTTTTAAATGCCCCGGTGGCTGCTGCTGCCTGTCCCACAGGTCCCACCTGGCTTGACGGGTGGTTTCCTGGACACCCCAAGAACTGAAGGGGTGGGGACCCTCCCTGAGCCACCTCCCCCCACCTGCCTTTTCAGCTGTCCTGGAGCCGGTTGCAGCACACAGCCAAAGGTGGTTTTGTGTTTTTTGTGTTCCTTTTTTTTTTTTAAATGCCCCGGTGGCTGCTGCTGCCTGTCCCACAGGTCCCACCTGGCTTGACTCGTGCTGGTCACCGGTCGCAGGCCCTGGGGGGGGGGGGAGGGGCGGGCCCACGCATCAGTTCAAGGTGGGTGGGGTGGGTGGCTTTCACCACTCCTCTCTGCCCCACCTTTCTGCCAGGGAGGCTCTGAAGCTGGCCAGGGCACGCCTGAGGTGTTGCTTATTACTTTGGCTGCTTTTGGATTCACTTCTGTTGCATTTCTGCCTTCTTCCTCAAACCCTTCCCATGATTCCCATGTATCCCCAGTAAAAACATTAGCCCCAAGTAGCCAGGGAGCCAAATGAATCCCCTCTGCCCAAACCTTTTGAGCTACTGACAAATCCAATCCCCTGCTTTTAAGCATATCTCTCAGCGCTTTAAGTACTGGGTCTTCAAACTTAAAAACTGCGTCACTCATTTTTTAGGATCTGGCTTACCCCGAACCTCCTTGATTGGCCCCAATCCGTTTTTTCTTCTTCTTACTTCTTTCTTTTCTTCTTTTCACCTTCCTTCAAGTGCCATGTTGAGTGCCAGATGCCAGGGGTTCGAACCCATGACCCCCGTTGAGGTGAGGATTGGGGATGAGTAAGCACGCCGTCTGCCAGCCCATGCTGCCCCCATTACCTGGGGACACTCAGATGCAATGGGGAGCCTAGTCAAGCTGGGACTCATTTTATTGCAGGTGTTACAAAGCTTATAAAGGCACCTGGAACTCCCCGCCCCAGCCCAGGGTGTATCTTAAGGATGGTCACGCGCTGATCATGCACTCCTCAGCAGTGCGGAAGTATTCTTCAGACTTTCAAAGCAAGCCAGGCCACTCCCCAGTAACTTCCTTTTGGACCTATGCAAGGTAGGCCTTTAGGCCCCCACATGGTTCCTTTCTTTTACCACTTCCATCCATGTGAAGATAAGTTAAAGGTCCTGCTTGACCATGGCTGGCTTCACTTGGAAGCATGGAGGAAATGTTTCCTTTGTGTTAACCTCCTCTTTGTAGACTGGACGCTGGTTCAAGTCTGTCCAGTGGGGTCTCCATGGCCTACTCGATTAAGAGGACAGGTGACTCATTACAGTTACAGGACATTTTGAGACATGTTTATAGTCCCTTGGAACGTAGTCGACCTAGGAGGACAAGGAGCAAAAATTGTCCTTTATGTCCCTCTGACCAAATTAGTGTAGGCCTCAAAGTATGGCTGTTAAACATCCAAGAAGGTTAGTTCCACCAGTCTGGTACTTTTAGCTACCATGTGCCACGTAGATAAGGCCTGAGCAAAGACCAAACGTTCTCAGATAAACCTTGTCTAGATGTATATTATAATCCTTGAACTAGTTGTATGTATAATTTGTCAGTAGGTTGTTCGATTAATATGGTTCCCTCTGATTTTTTTAAAACTAGCCAGGCATTATTTATCTCTCACATTGCAGAACCCTTTCACCATGTTTTCCCCATTTAAAGTACCCCTATTTTTCCCTTAATAATAAATGCCCTTCTCCTATGGTCCCACCTCTCTTTAGCTCATTCTTTTCATTTATCCCCTAGGTTCCTTGTATAACCTTCCCTCCCCACTCCCATTAAAATAACCCCATTTTGTCCATATCTCCCTTATTAACACCTGTTTTCTACTGTTCTTTTTTATGTATTGATATTTTTCCTTTACCTCCCTGGTTCTTTTTCATTATCCTGGTTCCTGTAGTTATGTCTGGATACATACTCATTTATCAGGATTTGGTGCTAGGATCCACATATGAGGGAGAACATAACGTTTTTTGTTGTTGTTGTTGTTGTTTTGTTTTTTGTTTTTGTTTTTTCCTGAGACTGCTGAGTAAAACTCCATCGTATAAATGAGCCACATTTTCATTATCCACTTGTCAATTCAGGGACACTTAGGTTGCTTCTTTCTCTTAGCTATTGTGAAAAGAACAGCAACAATCATGGATGTACAAGCGTCTCTGCAACAGGATGAATTCTTTGGTATAACTGGGTCAAATGGTAGGTTCATTTTTAGTTTTTTAAGAGTGCTTCACACTGCTTTCCATAAGGGTTGTACAAGTTTGCAGTCCCACTAGCAGTGGATGAGCATTCCCCTTTCCCTACATCCTCTCCAACATTTGGTATCATTTGTTCTCTTGATCTTAGACAGTCTTTCTGGGGTAAGATGAAATCTTAAAGTGGTTTTAATTTGCATTTCCCTAATTCTAGTGATGTTGAACACACTTTAAGATGCTTCTTCCCTTCTTTATTTCTTCTTTTGAGAACTCTCTGTTCAGCTCCTTAACCCATCTTTAAATTGGGTTACTTCCTTTCTTGATTCTTTGTTTTTTGAGTTTGGTATATATTCTGCATATTAAACCTCTGTCAGATGTATCACTGGTGAAGATTTTCTGCCATGCTGTGGGTTTTCTCTTCACTTCGTTGGTTGCTTCTTTTGATGTACAGAAGCCTTTTAATTTAATGAGGTCCCATTTGTTGATTCTTGACCTTGTTTCCTGAGCAATTGATGTCCAGTTTATAAAATCCTTTCCTACATCTATATCTTGTAGGTAATTACCAATGTTTTCTTCTAACAGTTTCAAAGTTTCAGGCTTCACATTGAGGTCTTTGATCCATTTGCAGTTGACTTCTCTGCAAGGTGAAAGATAGGGATATAGTTCCATTCTTCTACAATTGGAGATCCAGTTTTGCCAGCAGCATTTGCTGAACATGCTGTCTTTCCACCAGTGAATATTCTTGGGCCCTTTGTCAAATATCAGGTGGCTAAAATTGCATGCACTCATATTTTGGTCTTCAATTTTTCCCATTGATGTAGGGGTCTATTTTTGTGCCAGTACCATGTTGATTTTGTGACTATAGCTCTGTAATACAGTTTAAAATCTAGTATAGTAATCCCTCCAGCATTGCTCTTAGTGCTCAGGCTTGCTTTGGCTATCTGAGGTCTTTTGTGCCTCCATATGAATCTTAGGATGGTTTTTCCAATTCTGTGAAAAATGTCATGGGGATTTTGATTGGCATTGCAATGAATCTATAAGTGGCCTTTGGTAGGATGGTCATTTTCAAAAATATTAATTCTTCTAATCCTTGAGGATGGGAGCTCCTTTCATCTTCTGATGTCTTCCTCAGTCTCTTTAAAGATTGAAAATTTTCATTGTAGAGGTCTTTAATGTCTTTGGTCAGGTGTATTCCGAGATATTTTATTTTATTTTTTGCAGCTGTTGTTCAGGGGGGTGTTTCCATGTACTCTTTCTCTGATTAATTGTTATCAGTATATAGAAAGGCTACAGAATTTTGTAGATTAATTTTGTAACCCGCCACTTTACTGAACATGTTAATAATTTCTAGGAGTCTTCTGGTGGGATTTTTGGCATCTCTTAGATATAATGTCATATCATCTGCAAAAATTGATAATTTGATCTCTTCTGTTTCAATTATTACTATTTTAATTTCCTTCTCTTGTCTTATTGTTCTTTCAAGAGTTTCAAGTACTATGTTAAAGAGGAATGAATGTAGTGGAAAGCCTTGTCTGGTTCCTGATTTCAATGGGAATGCTTCCAGTTTTGCTCCATTTATAATGATGTTGGCTGCAGGTTTGTTGTGTTATGGCTTTAATTATGTTGAGGTATGTTCCCTCCAGTCCAATTCCCTTTAGGACTTTGAAAACAAATTCATGTTGAATTTTGTCAAAGGCGTTTCTCTGCATCTATTGAGATGAACATGTGGTTCTTGTGTTTGAGCCCATTTATACGATTTATGATGTTTATTGATTTATGCATATTGAACCTTCCTTGCATCTCTGGAATAAAGCTGACTTGATCATGGTGGATGATCTTTTTGATGTGTGTCTGTATGCAGTTTGCAAGTATCTTGTTGATAATTTTTGCATCTATATTCATTATGGATATAGTCTATAGTTTTCGTTTTTGGTTGTATCATTACCTGGCATTGGTATTAGAGTGATGCTGGCTTCATAGAAGGAATTTGGAAGTTCTCCCTCCATTTCTATCTTTTTGAATAAATTTAGTATCAGATGTAGATCTTCTTTAAAATTCTGGCAAAATTCTGCTGTAAATTCATCTGGTCCTGGGCTTTTTCAGTTGGGTAGTTTTGTATTACTGTTTCAATTTCCTTTTGTGTTTTGGGTTTGTTTAAGCTGATAATCTCTTCTTGGTTTAGTTTTGGTGGATTCCATGCTTTTGTATATCCATGTATTTCTTTTAGGTTTTCAAATTTAGTAGCATATAGGTTTTTAAATTATTCCCTTATGACATTCCAGATCGTTTTGGTGTCTTTTGTGATGGTTCCCCTTTCATTACTGATTTTGTTGATTTGGAGGTGCTCTTTCTTTCTTTTGGTTAACTGGGCTAGCAGTCTGTCAGTCTTGTTTATCTTTTCAAAGAACCAGCTCTTGGATTTTTTGATTCTTTGTATTGTTTTGTTTGTTTCTATTTCATTAATTTCTGCTCTAATTTTTGTTATTTCTTCTTGTCTGCTGTATTTAGGTTTCATTTCTTGTTGCTTTACTTGTGTCTTGAGTTGCAATGTTAAGACATTTCTTTGGGTTCTTCCTCATTTCTTTATGTAGGCACTTAAAGCTATAAAATTCCCTCTAAGTACTGCTTTCAACGTGTCCCAGAGGTTTTGTTGTGTTGTATTGTCCTTTTCATTTAGTTCAAGGAATGCTTTTCTTTCTTAATTTCTCCTTTGATCCATTCATCATTCAGGAGTGTGTTGTTTAATCTCCATGTGTTCATGCAGTTACTAGGGTTTCTTCTGGTGTTGATTTTAAGCTTTATTGCATTGTGGTCTTATATAATGCATGGAATTATTTCAATGTTTTTGTATTTGTTGAGGTTTGGTTTGTGCCCCAGTATATGGTGATTTTGAAGAAGGTTCCATGGGGTGCTGAATGGAAAGTATATTCTTTGGTGCTTGGGTGGAATATTTGGTAGATGTCTATTAGGTCCATTTGATATATGGTATTATTTAATTCAGATGTCTTTCTGTTAATTCTCTGTCCTGTTGACCTATCTAATGGAGACAATGGGGTACTGAAATTCCCTAATATTAATGAGTTGGGATTAATCTGGGTCTTAAAGTCCTGTAATACTCTTTTGTTTGAAGTTGGGTGCACCAGAATTTGGTGAATATATGTTCATGATTGTAATATCTTCTTTATTTATTGTTCCTTTGATCAGAATGAAGTGGCCCTCTTTATCTCTTCTGATTAGTTTTCATTTAAAGTCTGTTTTGTCAGATATTAGAATTGCAATGCCTGCTTTTTTCTTAGTACCATTCACTTGGTATAGTTTTTTCCATCCTCTCAGATTACGGTAGTACCTGTCCTTGAAAGTGAGACAAGTTTCTTGCAGACAACAAAAAGATGGGTTTTCTTTCTTAATCCATTCAACTAGTCTGTGTCTTTTGACTGGGGAGTTCAGTCTATTGATATTTAAAGTTGTTAATCAGAGATGTGTACTGAATCTTGTTATTTTTATTTCTGTTCACATTCTTGGTATAGCTGTGCATTTCCACAGTTATACCTTCATTAAGTTTCTTTCTGTAACCCATTGGGTGTAGTCGTTCCTTTCTTTAGCTTGTTGTATTGCTTCAAGAATTCTCTGAAGGGCTGGTTTTGTGGACATGAATTCTTTCAGCCTATTTATGTCATAGAAGATTTTTCTTTCCCTTTGACTATAATAGGCATTTTGGCTGGGTAAAGTAATCTGGGTTGACATCTGTGGTCATTCAGAACTGGGAATCCATTGGCCCAGGCTCTTCTGGCTTTCATAGTTTGCACTTTAAAGTCAGCTGTAATCCTGATGGGTTTTCCTTTATATGTGACTTGTTTTTATTTTGCAGGTTTCAGTACTGTCTCTTTGTTCTATACATTTTGTGTATTTACTATGATGTGCCATGGATAGTTTCTTTTCTGGTCCTGTCTATTTGGTGTTCTATATGCTTCTTGTATTTGTATGGGACTGTCTTTCTTTAATTTTGGGAAATTTTCTTCTACAATCCTATTGAAGATCTTGTCCATACCATTATCCTGAGATTCTTCTCCTTCCTGTATTCACATGATTTGAAAGTTTGGAATTTTTATGGTGTTACACAATCCCTGCATATTCCATTCATGTGTTTTCTTAAATTTTTCATAATCTTTGCTTGAGTGGTCTAATTCATTCATTTTATCTTTCAGTCATGATATTCTGTTTTCGATTTCATTCATCCTATTAGTGAGGCTTTCTTCTGTTGTTTCTAATTGGCTTACTGGGTGTTGCACTTCCTTCTTCATTTCAGCCCGAGTATTCTTCAATATTTCTAGCTCTTTTCTGAATTCATTCAGAAGTTTATCCCTGTCTTCTTTCATTTCTTTGATTTTTTTGTTTTTGTGTTCTTTAAATTCACTGAATTCTTTTATCATGTTTATAATTGTTCTTTTGAGTTCCATGTCCTGTGTTATCTCTAGGGGGTTCTCACTGTACTCCTCTAGAGGACTATTGGTACTTGGTGGGGATATATTATTTTGGCTTTTCATGTTATTTTTTTCTCTGTGATTTTGACATGTGAATTTCTTTTGTAGTTTCTGATTCTTGTGTGAGACTCAAGCCTTCCTTTGTTGAGTTTAGGTCTGTTTCTTTTTGTAAACTTTATGTGCCTTTGTGGTGTACTTCTTGGGCATGAAAAGCTGATTGTTTAGGCTTCAGGTCTCTCTTTTGATATTATATTGGAGTGGCCAAATTGCTTTCATCTTCAGGAGTTCCCACAGAGGCCCAAGTCATAAAAGGAGCAGATGTTCTCAGGCTTTCTCCTAAGGTCTGGATCCCTCCAGGAAAGATGGTGCCCTCGGGATTTGGGGGACTGGTCTGGTCTGGGAGCAGGGCCCAGGAAAGGTGCTTGTCTCAGGAAGCTGGGGGCTGTGCCATCCAGTGATGTAAAAGGAGGTGGGAGTGGGAAGAGCCCCAAGGGCTCCCGGGGAATACTGGGAGGAATTGGGTTGGTTTGGATGCAAAGGATCAGGAAACAGTGGGGATTCTGGGCCAAGAAGTCAGTCCAGGGGTCTGGGGTGCCAAGACAAGAAATGGCCCAGTACCCAGGCCTGGAGTAGAGACAGGACGGGGAAGCTGGGAAGTTGAATAAGGCTGCGGGAGTCAAGGTGCTGCGGGCACCACAGGACCTACCCAGGAAAGATGCTATCACCTGGAAGCCGGTGGCTGAGCAGCCCAGAAAAACAAAGATAGGTGGGGGCAGGACCAGACTCAGAGGGCTCCTGGGGACCTCAGGGAGGAACTGGTTTGGTCTGGATGCAAAGGATCAGGAAGCAGTGGGAACTCTGGGCAAAGAGGTCAGCCCCCGTGAATGGGGTGCTAAGAGAATAAATGGGCCAGTACCCAGACCAGGAGGAGAGATGGGGTTGGGGAGCTGGGAGGGTGAATGGGGCTGGGGGAGCCAAGGCATGGTGGGTGCTGCTCGACTTACCCAGGAAAGATGTTGACACCAGAAAGCCAGTGGCTGTGCAGCCCAGAGAAGCAAAGGGAGGTGGTCAAAATTGTTTTTAAAGATTTAAAAGTCACAGTTACCTGAGGGCAATGTCAAAATATCTAACATGTATCAGAAGCTCTGGACGGCAAGAGATATGATGTGCAATAAAATACATCTGAAGAAACAATGATGGAATTTCCCCATGAAATGCATGCATATCTAGATTCCAGAAGCTGAGGAAATCTTCAGCAAGACAAAGAAAGTACAGCTAAGCATAGCATGATCAGATTGATGACTCATGAAATGCTAAAGATAAAAAGAGAATTTTGAACATTGTCAGATCAAGATGATCTTTTATATACATAGGGGCAGCAGTGCCAATCAAGACTGTCATCTCTCATTTGAAACAAGGGAGGTTGTAATAGAATGCAGATGTACATGTAAATGACAGAGAAAATTATTACATCAATCCATAACCATCTATCTACCCAAAACATTGATCAATAGTCAAAGCAAAACAAGGACAGTCATAACAAAAATGAAGTACATGCTTAGTATATTTGTAATACAATGTAAGCAGTTGGTCTTTCAAGTTGAAGAGAAATGATACTACATGTAAAATCTAATTTATACGAATTAAAAGCCTAAGACCTTGTAACTATGTGCGTAATACAGACACTACCTTTTTATTTCCTTTAAATTTATTTGAAATACAAAGTATTGGCTGGGTATGGTGGTGGCCACCTTTAATCACAGCACTCAAGAGGCAGAAGCAGGCGGATCTCTGAGTTTGAGGCCAAGTCTGGTCTATAGAGTGAGTTCCAGCCAGCCAGGGCTACATATTAAGACCTTATTTCAAAAAGAAAAAAAAACCCACAAAGACTAAGCCAAGAATTGTGATATGCATATGTGTATAATGTATGTGAGTGTAACATATATGAGAAAGAAACAGGCACTATCTCAGTAAACCCATCATAAATTGAAAATATTAGTCAGGTGTGGTATTTGTGCCTGTAATCTTAGCACTCAGGATGTAGTGGTGGAAGGTTCACAAGTTTGAGGCCAGTCTGTTCTACCCAGGAAGACAAAGACACAAAACCACAAAAAGAAAGAAAAAAAGTTGACAATATTTTTAAGTTGAAAATGTATTTTGTACACTTAATCTAGCAAGCTTCATAGTTTAGTAGTACAGTGTGATTGCACGGCTGACAGACCATTGTGGTCTCCTGCCACTGCTAGGCCTCAAGACTTTGGAAGACAGTTTTCACTGAATGAGTATTAAGAGAACCTATAAGTGAAATCTGAAGTTGGGAGCCATCTGTGTAACATAAAAAGGGATGGCAAGGGAAATAAATGACACTACACTTTGCTCATTTTATGTGAGATGGTACAATATGAATTCAAAGAGTGTTGTGGAGGGACATCAACTTATAATTCCTACAACTACTTAAAAGTGCAATGAGGTAAATCTAAGAAGCTAACAGGGAGAGTAGAATGGAATTCTAAAACACCTTCATTTAACATAAAAGAAGGCAAGAAAGGAAAAACGGGAATTAAAAAAAAGATACATTAAATAGCAAAATACTAGAATTAAATAAAACTTTGTTGATAATTTAAAGTTCAATGAACTAGCTACCTCAGTTGAAAGCTAAGAGGTTATGGAAAACACTTTTAATCACACAAGATGTACATAATGCATCTGAAGTACTGGGTGAAATAGTCAGAAAATAAAGGCAGAGAAAAATGTGTGCCACACAAGTAGTAAACATATGAAATCTATTGTAGCTGTGTATCTTGAGGACATAATCATGAACCAAGTAAACCAAGCCCTTGTTGTTCCAGAGCTCATGTAATGGTAAGGTTGGTAATAGATAATAAACAAATTAGAAATAAAATATATAGCATGTCACATGGTGTGAGTAATTTGGAGGGGTACAGTGAAGTGACAGAAACAGGGATTTAGAATCAAAGATAGATTTCCATCAAAGCTCTGTGCACTTAAAAGCAGTGTGGGGAGATCATATTAGAGAAAGATTAGTTGACAGGTACAAAATTACAGTTAGATAAGAGGAATTAATTTTAATGTTCTATATCACAGTTAAGTGATTATAATTAATATAGTGTTTTCCAAGACAACAAGAAGAATGTAAATATTTTCATCACAGATGGTAACTATCTGGGGTGACATGCCAATTACCCTGATCTGACCACTGTACATTATATACATGTCTTGAAATATCATACTGTACACCATAATATGTATAATTATTATATGTCCATTAGGAACAGAATAAGATGTTTTTTAAATTTTTTTATTATTTTCATTTTATGTATATGAATGCATTGCCTGCATGTGTGTAAATGCACCTGTGTCATGCAATGCCTGCAGAAGTCAGAAGAGGGCATTGGACCCCTGGAATTTGAGTTATGAACGGTTGTTAGCTGTCATGTAGATGCTGGGAATTGAACCTGGGCCCTCTGCAAGAGCAGCAAGTGCTCTTAGCTGCTGAGCTATCTGTCTAGCCCCCCAGAATAAAACTTTTAAAACCCAAACAAACAAACGAACAAGCTTGTTTTCAAATGGCTGCATGTGAGTAAGGATGAGCAAGGAAAATGGACAAGTAAAAAACCAGAGATTTTGAGAGGGGCATTTAGCACTTAACTTAATGTTTTACTATGAGCCACAAATAAAAATTACAAATTTAGAAAGCACCAGGAGTTGCTTCTGTACCTGCAATCCCAAGCCATTATATCCATCCCTTATGCTTTTAGGCACTTAGAGTTATGATGAATATTTCTGATACAATTTGTACAAGGGCATAAAGCAAACTGTTTTTGAAAACAGGCAAAGGCTGTCCAGACCAATATCTATCTCTAACACACCACTCACTACAACTGAGAAAAATATCAGAGCCAGAGATAACAGTAAAATTAACTTTTTAAAGATGTATTATCTTCTAATAGTCCATCATGAGCTGCCAGTAGGTCACATAAGGGAATATGACATCACTAAACATGACAAGTGCATTATCTCTTTTTTTGTTATATATATATATATATATATATATTTACAAAAACGTTATTGAGAATTTCATGCATGTATATAAGGTATTTTGATCAAATCCATGCCCACTCCCTCCCCTCCAACATTCCCCCCTCTGAAGAGGTAACACTAAAATCTTTTAAGTATTAGATACAAGCTCCCAAATACTTTTCACATTTTTGGCCTTGGAAGAGTATGTTGCTAACAGGACCAAGGACATTTTAGAAAGTGCAATATCTCTTATCAAACATAATTTAATGTGTTCTAAAAATTGCTCCAAATAAACTTTTTCTTTATTTGTTTAAAATTCTAAAATGTGTATTTATCATGTTTCCAAAATGTTTGGTGAATGTGATAACCAAGATGATTATGGAAAATAGTGGAAGTAGGTAGATTTCTTGAAGTGAACAGCACTTAGTCTTTTTACTACATGCTTAATAGTTATTCTTAATTGAAAAATATTAATTTGGGGCTGGAGAGATCTCTCAACCATTAAGAGCACTGACTACTCTTGTCAAGGACTCAGGTTTGATTTCCAGAACTCAAATGGTGGCTAACAACCATCCATAACTCCAATTCCAGGGGATCTAACGCCCTCTTCACACCTCTGCAGGAATTGCATGACACAGGTGCACTTACACACATCTACGCAATACACTCATAAACATAATGTAAAAATAATAAAATATTTTTAAAAAGAAGAATACTAATTGCACATATTTGTTGGGTGGAAGATGATACCTTGATTATACATATATATATAGTATGTATAATATATAGTATGTAGTGATTAAATCAAACTAACATATTACTTCACCTACTTATATATATTTTTAGATTTTTAACTTTATTTTTATTTTGTGTTCATGAGTGTTTGTTTGCATACATCTAAGTATACCATGTGCATGCTTGGTGCCCATGGTGGCCAGAAGAGGGCCTCAGATTCCCTGGAACTAGAGTTAAGAGCTGATTTTCGCTGATGTGTGAATACTGGGAACCAAACTGGTGTCCTCGAAGAGCAATAAGTGCTGTTAAATTCTGAGTCATCTGTCAAGCTCCTACTTATTGTGGTGAGAATATTTTAAAATACATTTAGTTTTAAACTTTTTATTTCTTAATTTCTTGTGTGTTTGTGTGTGCATGCAATGGCATGCTTGTGGAGGACAGAGGATTACTTGTGGAAGTTGATTCTCTCCTTTAACCATATGAGTTGGGGATCCAACTCAGATCATCAGGCTTCGTGGCCTTTACCAAACAAGCCACCCTGCTGGCTCTAAGAAATAATTTTGGGGGCTGGAGAGATGGCTCAGCAGTTAAGAGCACTGGCTGCTCTTACAGAGGACCGGAGTTCAATTCCCAGCACCCACATGGTGGCTAACAACTGTCAATAACTTCAGTTCCAGGGGATCTGATTCTCTCTTCTGGCTTCTGTGGGCTTTGCTTGATACAGGTATATACATACATGTGAACAAAGCACTCATACACATGAAACACAAATTTTAAAAATGTTTGACAAGAAATGCTTCTCTTTTTTTCTTTACTAAACAAAAAGCAGCAGCAATTAGAGTACAAGTAAAACCAACATTCTGTGTTAGCCAAGGAGTCATGCAATTGGGTGTAGTAGAAATAGTGTTTGTTTAACAAGATATTCAAAACATAGCAAAGTCTAGTACTGACTTCGTATCTCTCACACATCTGGGTGACATTTCCTCCTGTTTAGACTTGGCTAAGCTTTGAAGGCATGCAGGCCTCCCGTGACTAAACCTCATTTTGCAAGATGCACAAGGGAGCTGTACTTATACATGACATCTTCTAATTTTCAGATGTGACCAACTATTCAAAAAATTAAACATATGGGAGCAAAATTGTGTTCCTCAAATCACTAAACTAATATTTAATGAAGAAATTTAACAACTAAAGTCAGATAAGTTAAAATCAAAAGGTAGACATGATTAATAACTTCATAATTATATTTATGTAAACAAAAATACAATGAAAACAAATGAAACAGGAAAGGGAATGAGATTGAGAGTAGAAGCACAAAGAAACTGACCTTATGTGCTTTGTCTACACATAGGTGATGAGGAAGGTTGTTTTGCTGCTCCAGTAATCATGGAAGATGATGAAAATATGTACCAAAATCTTAATTTTAACTTTACATAGTGAAGGAGGAAATATCACCCAGATGTGTGAGAGATACAAAGTCAGTAGTAGACTTTGCTAAGCTTTGAATACATACTATAAAATAAATACTTTAAAAAGTCTATTAACGTGGAAGACTCAGGACTACCTACATTTAACATTATGTATAAACTTTAATCTGCTAATACATAAACGGTGCTTATATAGAGAGAAATCTATCTTTTGACCCTGCAAAACATCAATCAATGAGAAAATCAATGTCAAAATTAAGAAGATAGCATACAGAAAACATGATTCCCAACTGATTTTTCTTAAAATTAATTTTTAAATATTTCAGTTTAATGAAGTGACCAATAAAAGACTACTTTTATTCATAACAATAGTTTGCTTATGGATTATATATATATTCAAGTCATACAAATTGCAAACATTAGGTTGCTTTGTTTTCTGTTCAAGAAATATTTGACAAAAATACCAGTGTCAATATAAACACTCTATTAATTCTCAAATATAAGACAAAGAAAAAAATCTTTGTTCTCTTGCAGAGACAATCTATTTCCACACACTGGAAGAAGAAATGATTTGGCAGAAGGTATGAGCACAGGGCATTATTTTTAAAAATATTTTACTTATTATTTTTATTTTATGTGTATGTGTGTATTGCCTGCATGTAGGTAAGTGCACCCATGTCGTGCAATGCTCGCGGAGGACAGAAGAGGCTGTTGGATCCCCTGGAACTGGAGTTACGGACAGTTGTTAGCTGCCATGTGGGTGCTGGGATTCGAACCCAGGTCTTTTGCTAGAACAGTCAGTGTTCTTAACCGCTGAGCCATCTCTCCAGCCCACAGGGTGTTATTTTAAAGTGAAGAAGTGAATGTGTGCATTGACAGGCAATTGACTTTGTAGTTAAAAAAAATTAGGTTATACTCTGAAAGACTGAGAATTCTGACTTGAATACCTTGTAGCACAATGGTGCCCAAGTTTGCTCACCATACACTCATTTACTCAAAATCATGAAAGCCTGACTCTAACTGGTCAGATTTTGTGCACTGGCTCCATCTGCATCTGCATTGTTGACTATACAGAATACTCACAGGCTCTTAGACAATAGAGCCCACCCTAGCCTCCACCCAGCTATGCTACATCACTAGGTTCTGGGTATATGATTGGGGTGGAGCAGTGGTAGCTTGTTTATTCTGTGGCAGGAGAATGCTCCCCACACTGCTAACTGCTGAAGTGGAACCCATCTCAACAATGGCCTTTTTGCTTTGTCCTCAGTCCTTTCTTCAGAACAATGTTTTTATACAGAACATATTTTACTTTGTTATGATATATGATATATTTTTATAGAGGGCATATTGTACTATGCTATGACATAT
>NW_008351466.1:273054-290490 GCF_000622305.1 Nannospalax galili | reverse complement strand
ATATGTTACAATATATACATATGTGACTTTTATTATATATACAAGCAAATGTAAAATCAAATCATAAAATTGCTAAGTGGCAAAAGATCCTGCCTAAAAGAGATTATCAGATGAACTACATAATGTGTCTAGAACATACTAAGCCTTCAGGAAATACTTCTCTCTGGGCCTGGTGGTGCATTCCTGTAATCCTAACAGGAGGTAGAGGCCCACGTGGGCTTCATGGGTCCCTCTCTAAAGAAAAAAAAAGGAATGGGTTGACAGAAAATAAATACTATAAATAACAGTTGAAAACATACACACAAGACGTGCTATCCATAAATATTTATGTAGTTTATGAGCTTTGGTGCTATTTTTGTACAGTCATTTCCTGATGGAGTTTGCAAGAGGAAAGGACATTTGTGCCATGTCTTCATATGATGAGTTGTCTTGTCTGATTCTTTTCCCTTCAGTTTAACATCAAAGAAATACAAATTCATTTTATATATGTAAAAAGGAAATGTAATCATAATTTTCCGAGTCAACGTATCTGTAGGCATTCGGAAATGGGAGTTTGTGCTTCAAAGGGAAGTGGAAGGGACAAACTGACTCTCCCTGGCAGAGACCCCTGAATGCATTCTGCATGAAGGTGGGAGATTCAGCCTTGGGAGTCACTATTAACAAATGAAATGGAACATACACTTTTAGTTTTTTCTGTCCGCATGAAATTTTCAAATATGTGTAGGATTATTCATTTAATACTATTCTGTTTGTAAGAGTCTATGATTTTCCATTGCAGCAAAGGCAGACTGTAGAGATCAGTGTCACCTGCTGGTCAAATACAGAAGTACATTTTTTAATGTGCCAGAGGCTGCTGTGCAAGGAGGGGCCCCTGCCCTGACCCACCAAACAGCTATTGTGAATGGTGAACTAATAAACATGGATATACAAGTATTTCTGTGGTAACACTTATTTCCAGGTGGTATAGCTGGATCATATTGTAGTTCTATTTTTAGGGAAAAGTAACCTATGTCTATAACTGAAAAACGTCAAACATTAACGATATGAAGAATACATGAAAAACGAAATACTATTGGGGCTACTTCCTCTCTCTCTCTAAGGAAGCATCCTTTTCAGTGATGTGAAGCATATTTTGAAAATGAGTTTTTTTCATAAGACTATTTTTGTGAGGTATATGGAAATGTATATGTACATTTTTGTAAAGAAGAGGCAACACTAAACCTTACATGCAATTTATCATTGCAAGTTGAGGATAAAGGTACTGACAGTTTAATTTTGACACATTTTTGTCTTACTAATCTTATAGGTGTAATGGCAGTCTTAAAATTTTCTGTAAGACTTAAATTTTTTTGTTTTCTGGGGCTGGAAAGATGACTCAATGGTTAAAAGCACTGGCTGCTCTTCAGAAGACCTGGGTTCAGTTTCCTACACCTATAAGGCAGCTAAAAACCATCTCTAATTCCAGTTCTAGGGATACAGCACCCTCTTCTGGTCTCCATGGGAATTGTATGCACTTGGTGCACTTACATACTGCAGGCAAAACATTAATACACATTAAAATAATTAAAATGAACAATTCTTTTGTTTTATCTCCAATGACTAATGATTGTTCCTTGTAGATGAAGTGTTTTATAGGTATATGTGGATAATATCCTCTCTAATTTTCATACATTTTGGGGTTGAAGTGTCATTGATTCCCATGATGAAGAAATCAACAGAGTTGATTGTAAAAATTAGAAGAATCATAGGAATGTAGAGATTGCCACTTTCTGGGAAGATCTTACATAAAGACCATTCAAATCCTAGGAGGACAACACAGTGGGAAAAGGTTGGATTCAGAGTTTCTGGCCTGTGTTTTACAGGCTTACCTGGAGCAGGGAGTAGCTTTCTTAATTTTTGTAGTTTCAGTTTTCCTCATCTCTAATAGAGGATTCTTATTAGTTGACTTGAATATTTTTTATCACGATTAAAGGAGAAGCAATACACACTTCTTCAAATATAGGGCAAGCTTAGATAAGTGAGAATTTCCTTTTTCTGTGCCATTTCCCAAGTGTGTGAAACCTGTACTTTCACCTGAATTATTCACCACTTCAGAAACTGAATACCCATGCCTCCTATGATCATTTTTACTAATTGGAGTTGTCTATGTACCTGGGTACATGTCACCGCTCAGGCACAATGCGGGAAAACTGGTCAACTATCAGTTTATAATACCTAGAAGTTCTCATCCACAATATATACCACGGAAAGGTCTGTAAGCTGGATATTCATCTTGTCACTTACCTGGAAATGTGGTTGATCGTTCGGAAGTCTAGGGCTGACCAGTTAAACGGAACTAGGGACTTTCTTCACAGAGATTTTTGAGGGGAAATGAGAAATCCACGGGAAACTTCAATGGTCACTATCTCTGTTCCACTCTGCATTCTCTTTCTTGCAGCAGAACCAGCTTTGATAGAAATCAAATGACATAACTCTCAGTTGGTACTGTAACAGTAGGGAAGCAATTGCTCACATTCTTTCTTGATAGACTAGCCATGTCTAATATTCAATGTTGTAGGATAAGTAACCTGAGGGACTTGGGAGGAGAACTGGAAATCCACACATTTCCTACCATCTCATATGCTTTCCTGTCCTTGTTATTTTGCCTTATATAATACATTGTAAGAAAAGAAAAGACTCTAAAGAAATATAAGAGAAGCTTTCCTCTGAACAGAGGGACAGCATAGGGAACCAACCTTAATAGCAGATCTGCAAGACACAAGGTTATAGAATCAAGGACCTGTGTACTGACAGCAGTCCTATCATTGCCCCCGGAGGAGAAGTCACTTCCTCAGATATGGAATTATCTACCTTTGTGTGTGTATACCAAAATAGAGGAAAAATAGCATAGCAAAACATGTCAGATGTTAACCACAAGACGGCAGAACTGCTGCTTAATTGTTTATCTCTACGTTTGGCTATTTGTAGATGGTCCCAACCAAGTGTAGATTGCTTTTGTCTATTGTTATAAATAGACAGAGCCTAGAAACTGTGATTTTTAAAATTGTTGCTTATTTATTTGAGACAGGGTCTTTCTTATGTAGACTTGGCTGGCATCAAACTCACTATGTAAGGGAAGATGACCTTGAAATGTTGGATCCTCTTTTCTCCACTTCCCAAAGTTCTTGGATTATAGGCATGTACCACCATGCCAGGCTTGTGTCTTATTTTTAATTTATAAAGAGTACTAGGTTTGGGGATCTAGTAGAAAGAATAGCCATATTAAGTGTCAGCATGTTCTGGGCCAGGTAATTGGACATGGTCGGTGTATTTTAGATCCTTATACCTTAACTTGTTAATCTTGGGAACTTGTAGCTTAAATTTTCACCCACATACTTTCCAGGGTGACAATTGTGATGAAATCAGCAATGTCCGTTTGGGAGATCTGTGCTAGTCTATTGCTTGGTGACTTGTCCCCTAAGCTTTAGGGAGGGTGAAAGTATGATATCTAGTGTTTGATCCGCTGGTCCCATTACACCCTATAATCTCACAGCTTTGACCCTAAATCATATATCTCCACCAGGACTGTCACCACAGTATGACTCTCTACTTAGCTCGTAAAGGGTAAATGCTGTATTTTGCTTTTGCAGATGGTTCTCAATGTGGTTACCTTCCTGAACAGCAGTGTCAGGAAGGAACTTGCTAGGAAATGCCATTTCTTGGGCTCCATCCCATGTACTGAACCAAAAAGTCCCGGGGGTCGGTTGTAGTAGTCTTAACAAACCTCCCGGGTGATTCTGATGGCAGCTGAAGTTTGAGACTCATTCTCTAAAAATCTTTGAAATGATGTAGTCACTCCAAAGAGTTAATTTTTAGTTAAGAAATTAATTGTTATATCATTTCACGCACTTTTTCATCGGATCTGCTCCTTTTATCAAATGAATATTATTTTTTTCCGTAAGATTAAAATAGGCTGTTTGCGCCATCTGGTGACAAAATTCAGAAATGCACCTTGGGTCTCACTTTAGCAAGAGACCTAGAAAGGAGGCAGAGAAAGACACCTATCCCCTTGGAATACCCCAAGAGAAACTTTCTGGTGTCTTGGGGCAAATGAAGTGGTGAATCGCACGGGACCTATGGACATTAAATCACATAATAGAATATTTCCTTAGGTCTCCCCCTTAAACAGTTAAGACACGCATTGGATTATACTACTTTATCTGATGTCCTTTTAATGTTACACTATACTTAACATATTTTAATATGCAGAAATATATTTTGAAGCATATTTTGTGTGTGAAAGTGTAGTTTGTTATATGATGTATGTGAGAGTGCATGTGTACATGCGCATGCACAGGCCAGAGCAGGATGTCAGTGCCTTCCTCTGTCACTCTCCACCTTATTGACACAGGGTCTCTTACTAAACCAGAATAGGTCCAATCTGGTTAAGTTGGCTGACCAGCGAGTTCTTGAGATCCGCCTGCCAAAATTCTGGAGTTCTTCTTGTCTTGCCCCTCAATGCTGGGGCTTCAGGCACACACAGGCATGCCTGGTTTTTTATGTGTGTGCTAGAGATTCAAACTCACATCCTCATGCTTGCACAGCAGGTGCGCTTATTCATTGAGCCATCTCCAAAGCCCCTTGAAATATTAGTTTTATAAATTAAATCACAGTTAGGTTTGCCTTATCCTATCATATTGTTATTCTGATGATTAAAAATCCTTATTCAAGGTTCCCCAGCCCTTGAAAACACCGGAAAAATTCAAAGAGGCATTAACTCATGTATTCCTTCTTACTACGTATTGCCTCAAGATAGCCATTCAGTACTGGGGAAATGTTCTCTAAATATGTTTACTTTTTGTATTTTACAATACATGTATGTTCTTATGCAAATGAACGTTTTCTTTGAAAGATCAATTGTACATGTTTTCACATTGTAGTTCTTTAATCCTAGTTAGTTTCATCATCTAGCTCCATGAAAGCGCTAAACAACATGGTAGCCCCTGAAACAGTATTTGTGTGTGTGTGTGTGTGTGTGTATGTGTGTGTGTGATGTGTGTGTGATGTGTGTATGTTCATGTGGGTACAAGTGTGCATGAGTGTGGAGGCCAGAGGTCAACCTCGAGTGGATTTCTTCAGGAACCATTTACCTTGTTTTTATTTATTTATTTATATTTATTTATTCTTACTTTATATCTGTGTTTTTTCTGCATGTAGGTAAGTGCACCAATGTGTGAAATGCCTGCAGAGACCAGAAGAGAGTGTCAGATCCCATGGAACTGACTGTTGTTAGCTGTCATGTGGGTGCTGGGAACTGAACCAGGCTCCTCTGGAAGAGCAGCCAGTGCTCTTAACTGCTGGGCCAACTCTCCAGCCCCTCATCTTTTTTTGAGTTCTTTTCTTTATTGAGCTTTTGCAACTTCATAAAACAGTTCTTAACCAAATTCAGACCCCCTCCCTCATTCTCCCACTGAACCTCATGTATTCCCGGGTGTTTGTACCCAAGTGTCCTTTAGCACAAATACGTCCACTGGAGTTCAGTCAGCCCATCTACTGATCGCATGTAAGTCATACTGTCCCTTGCCCAACAGCAATCAGTCTGAATAGTTCTCAGTCTAGTTGCCGGCCCACCACCCATTTCTCTTCTCCCCTCTGGGCCCCTGCTCAAATGAGTTGACATGGATCACATGCTCTATGCCACCATTGCTACAAGGTCATATGTGCAAGCTTCCAGTGGCACAGAAGCCTCTGCTTTCCTGAGTTAATGAACTAGTCCTGGCTCTTAGAGTCTTTTTGCCTCCTCTTCTGCAATGTCCCTGAGCCATGGGTGGATGGGGTTCCACATAGGAGTCCTATCCTATACCCTACAGTCTCTTATTTAAAACTTGGCCAGTTGTAGCCTTCTGTGTGCATCACAGTCTGTTGTATAAGGAAGCTTTACTGGTAAGAGTGGAGGGATGAACCAGTTTTCTTTCCATCTCTTATTCTGCTATATTCCATGAGCCTTGGTTGTAGAGGTTCAACTGTAGATGTGTCACCCAGTACTGGGCATCTCTCAGATGTATGTTCTCTATGTCTTATCAGATGTGCAATTCTGCAGTAACCTCCATCTGTTGCAAAAAGAAGGTTCTTTGATGAGTGTTCTACATTATGTTTGTCTGCAAATATAAGGATGGATATTTAACATATACTCATTTGTCTTGAGATATGAAAGAAACAGGGTTTTCTCCAGGACTATGTCCTCTCTGGTCATGTGTTTACAGTGCCACCCATGAGTTCCCCCCCACTGAGAGGGCTTCAAGTTCAATTAGATAGCTGTTGATTGTCCCCCATATAACAGTGCCAATACTGCACCAATAAAGGTAGTTTGCCATGTCAGTCATTATGGTTATTAGGCTTCAGGGTTGGGTTGAACCATTGATGTTTTTCTCCCTTGGCAGTTTGCATATCACCATCTAGCATTATGATAGCCAAACTTCAGTTAGAAGGCTTCCAGGTCAGTTCCTGCCCCATTGTTTCAAGTCCTGTACCCTATGTATGTCCTGTCCTCTACAGTAGGCTATCTACTAGTTCTGTGAGATAGCCAAGAGGTTTGGCCATATCCTGTGTTATTTTGGGAGTCTCCTGGACCACCTTCACCAACCATTCTAAGGGAGGTCTCTTCTGTCTGGCACTGTGTTCCCTGCTAAGCAACTCCAAGGTATATATATGCATTGATGTTCAGACACTGTATATGCATTTCTTATAGGGTTTCAAGGGCATCTCTTTTCTCTCTAGGTTTCTTAGCCCCCCTCCCCAAGATTCATTCATCTCTACTCTTTGTACTTCTATCTGGCCTCCCTCCTCCCTTCCACCCTCCCTTCCTAGTCATAGTGCCCCCATTATCCCCACCCTCCCCCTAAAGTCACCCACCTCCCACCATCCTCCCTCTCCTGACTTTCCTCCCTCCCCCACACCATGACCCCTTGCATGTCCCTCCCTCCTCCCCTCCCTGCCGAATACTCCCTCTTTTCCCACCTCCCTCCTGGTAATATCTGTTCCCTACTATCTCCCTTTCAGGTTCTTTTCTTTTATCTCCATGTATCCTTTCTCTTTTCCTCGTTCCCGGTGTTACATCAGAATTTATATACTCACATATAAGGGATTAGTGCTACAATCTGCAAATGAGGGAGAACATACTTCGATTGCTTTTCTGTGTTTGTGTTATTTCACTTAGTGTAACATTATCTAGTTCCATCCGTTTACCTGCAAATTTCATAATTTCATCGTTCTTACTGCTGAGTAGAACTCCATGTGTAGATGTACCACATTTTCATTAACCGTTCATCAGTTGTGGGGCATTTAAGTTGTTTCCATTTCTTAGCTATTGTGAAGACAGCAGCAACAAACATGGATGTACAGATATCTCTACAATATGATGAGCCCTTTGGGTATATGCCAAGGAGTGGATCATGTGGTCGGTTCATTTTTAGATTTTTGAGGGTTCTCCATAATGCTTTCCATAGTGGTTGCACAAGTTTGCATTCCCAGCAGCAGTGAATGAGCATTCCTCTTTCTCCACATCCTCTCCAGCATTTGGATCCTTTTATTCTCTTGATCTTAGCCAGTCTGACTGAGGTAAAATGGAATTTTAAAGTGGTTTTTATTTGCATTTCTCTAATTGCTAAGGATGTTGAGTACTTTTTAATGTACTTCTTAGTCATTTTTATTTCTTTGTTTGAGAACTCTCTGTTTAGATCTGTCACTCATCTTTTTATTGGGTCATTTATTTTTTTCTTTCTTTTTTGAGTTCTTTGTATATTCTGGATATTAATCTGTCGGATATATAGCTCATGAAGATTTATCTCTTACTCAGTGGGTTTCTTCTTCCATTCCTTGATTGTTTTGCTGTACAGAAGCTTTGTAATTTAATGAGGTCCCATGTACTGATTGTTAACCTTATTTTCTGAATAGTTGGTGCGGTGTCCAATTTAGAAAGTCTTTTCCTATGCCTGTATCTTAAAGGGTACTGCCAACATTCTCTTCTAGCAGTTTCTGAGTTTCAGGTTTTTGTATTGAGGTTTGTAAAAATCCATTTGGAGTTGACTTTTGTGCAGGGTGAAAGATAAGGGTAAAGCTTCATTGTTCTGAAGGTGGAGATCCAGTTTTGCCAGCACCACTTGCTAAAGATGCTATCTTTCCTCCATTGTATGTTCTTAGCATCTTTGTCGAAAATCAGGTGGCTGAAATTATATACACTCATGTTTAGGTCTTCTATTTTGTTCCATTGATCTATGTGTCTGTTTTTGTGCCAGTACCATGCTGTTTTTATGACTATAGCTCTCTAATATAATCTGAGATCTGGTATGGTGATATCCCCCCCCCCATAGCATTGTTCTTTTTGCCTAAAATTGTTTTGGCTATCTGGGGTCTTTTGTGATTCCATATTAATTTTAAGGTGATTTTGTTTTCAAGCTCTGTGAAGAATGTCATGGGTAGTTTGATTGGGATCGCATTGAATATATAAATTGCTTGTGGTAAGTTGGTCATTTTCACAATATTGATTTTATCAATCCATGAGCATGGTAGGTCTTTCCATCTCCTAATGTCTTCCTCTATCTCTTTCTTTAGAGTTTTGAAGTTTTCATTATAGAGATCTTAGTTTTTGGTTAGGCTTATTCTTAAATATTTTTTGAAGCTATTGAGAATGGGAGGGTTTCCTTGAGTGGTTTTCTGATAGCTTGTTATTCGTATATAGAAAGGCTACTGATTCTTGTAAATTGATTTTGTAACCTGTCACTTTACAGAAAGTATTAATCATTTCTAATATTCTTCTAGTGGAATTTTTGGGATCTCTTATGTATACTATCATATCATCTGCAAATAGAGGTAATTTGACCTCTTTTCCAATTGGTGCTCCTTTAATTTCCTTCCCTTGTCTTATTGCTCTTGCAAGAGTTTCAAAGACTATATTGAAAAGGGGTGGAGACAGTGGAAAACCCTCTCTGGTTCCTGATTTTAATGGAAATGAGTCCAGTGTTTCTCCATTTAGGATGATGTTGGATATGGGTTTATTGTATATAGCTTTAATTATGTTGAGGTATGTTCCCTCGAGGACAATTCCTTATAAGACTTTTAACATGAATGCATGTTGGATTTGGTCAAAGTCCTTTTCTACATCCACTGAGATGACCATGTTGTTTCTTAAAGTCCATTTATATGTTTTATTAAGTTTGTTGACTTACATATATTGAACCATCCCTAAATCTCTGGAATAAAGCTGACTTGATTGTGATGGATGATCTTTTTGATGTGCGTCTGTATGTGGTTTGTATTTTGTTGAGTATCTTTGCATCTATGTTCATTAAGAATATGGGGCTATAGTTTTCTTTTTCTTGTTGTTATTGTATCTTTACCTGGTTTTGGTATTAGATTGATACTGGCTTCATAGAAGACGTTTGGGAGTTTTCCCTCTGTTTCTACCTCTTTGAATAATTTAAGCAGTATTGGTTTTAGATTTTCTTTGACTGTCTGGTAGAATTCTGTGAAACCATCTGGGCCTGGGATTTTTTTGTCAGGAGGGTTTGTATTACTGTTTCAATTTCCTTATTTGTTATTGGACTGCTTAGGTTGTTGATCTCCTTTCGATTTAATTTTGGTGGTGATCATGATTTTAGAAATTCATCCATTTCTTTTAGATTTTCAAATTTAATAGGGTATAAATTTTTTAAGTATTCCCTTACAATGTTTTGTATTTTTTGATGTTTATTGTGATGTTTCCCCTTTCATCTCTGGTTTTGTTGATTTGGATTTGCTCTTTCTTTCTTTTGGTTAACTGGGCTAAGGGTCTGTATATTTTGTTTAACCTTTCACAGGTGCATTGATTTTTTTTTGTATTGTTTTCTTTGTTTCCATTTCATTAATTTCTGCTCTGAGTTTTGTTATTTCTTCACATCTACTAGGTTTGGGATTGATTTGGTCTTGACTTTTCAGTGTCTTGAGTTGTACTGTCAAGTCATTTACATGGGCTGTTTTTGATTTTTTAATGTAGGCACTAAGAGTTATAAACTTCCCTCTTAGGACTGCTTTTAGGGTGTCCCAGAGGTTTTGTTGTATTGTGTTCTCATTTTCATTTTGTTCCAGGAATACTTTTATTTCTTTCTTAATTTCTTTTTTGACCAATTCATGATTCAGGAGTGTGTTGTTTAATCTCCTTGAGTTCGTGTATTTACTAGAGCTTCTTTTGCTGTTGATTACAAGCTTTATTACACTGTGGTCTGATAGAATGCATGGAATTGTTTTATTTTTTTTTGTCTTTGTTGAGATTTGTTTTGTGCCCCAAAATGTGGTCAATTTTAGAACAACTTGCATGAGCTGCTGAGTAGAAAGTGTATTCTTTGGTGTTTGGGTAGACAATTCTGTATACGTCTGTTAGGTCCATTTCATGTAATATATCATTTAATTCAGATGTCTGTTTACTCTTCGTCCAGTTGACCTGTTTATTGAAGATAGTGGGATATTCAAGCCACCTACTATTATTGAGTTGGGGTTAATTTCTGTTTTATAGTCCTAGAATACTGATTTTATGGACTTGGGTGCTCCGGAGTTTGGTACATATATGTTCATGATTGTAATATCTTCTTGGTCAATTGTTCTGTTGATTAGAATGAATTGACCCTCTTTATCTCCTAGTTTTAATTTGAAGTCTTCTTCATCCAATATTAAAATTGTGAGAACTGTTTGCTTCCTAGGGCCATTTACTTGTAATATTTTTTCCATCCTCTCACCCTGAGATGGTGTCTATCATTGAAAGTGAGATGAGTTTCTTAGCGATAACAAAAATATGAGTTTTCTTTCTTGATCCATTGCACCAGCCTGCATCTTTTGACAGGGGAGTTGAGGACATTGATATTTAGTGTTATTATTGAGAGGTGTGTTATGGGCACTGTCATTTTAATTTCTTTGTGTTTGTGTCCCTATTTTGTGTTTCCATTGTTATGCCTTTCTTTTTTCTCTTTCTGTAGCCTTTTAGGCATACTCCCTTTCTTTGGTACTTTATATTGCTTCAGGTATTCTCTGGAGGGCTGGTTTGGATAACATGAATTCTTTCAGTCTATTTGTGTCATGGAAATTTTTCCATTCCCCTTCGACCTTGATAGATAGTTTTGCTGGATGAAGTATTGTGGGTTGGCATCCATGGTAGTTTAGAACTGAGAATACTTTGGTCCAGGCTCTTCTTGCTTTCATAGTTTGCATTGAAAAGTCTGTTGTAATTCTAATGGGTTTTCCTTTATATGTGACATTTTTCTCTGGGGACTTTTAGTACCCTCTCTTTGTTCTGTACATTTAATATTTTTATTATGCTATGTCATGGGGGCTTTCTGTTTTGATTGTGTCTAATAGATGTTCTATGTGTTTCTTCAATATCTATAGGCATAACTTTCCTTAATTTAGGGAAGTTTTCTTCTATAATCCTATTGAAGATCCATTCAGTACCATTGGCTTGAGATTCTTCTTCTTGTATGCCTATATTTCATAGATTTGGTCATTTCATGATGTCTCACATTTCCTGAGTATTCCATTCCCGTGTTTTTAAGAATATTGCATGGTCTTTGCTTAAGGGGTCTAGATCTTCAACTTTATTATCCTGTCTTGACATTCTGTTCTCCATTTCATTCATTCTGTATGTTAGGCTTTCTCCTGTTATTTGTAATTGGTTTATTAAGACTTCCAGTCCCGTGTTCATTTCCATTTGGGTTTTCTTCCTATTTCTCTCTCTTTAGTGAATTCACTTTTCAAGTTATGAATTGTTTTTGATATTTCATTAAGCAACATATTTGTATACTCTTGGGCTTCCATCATAAGTTTTTATCTTTCTTCTTTGAATTCTTTGAGTTGTTTGTCCATGTTTTCTTGAAGTTCTTTGATCATGTTTATGATTGTTCTTTTAAATTCTGTGTTGTGGGGCTCTACAGGGGGTTCTCAATGTTGTGCATTTCTTTCAGACTCATGGGTTTTGGAGGGCACATTTTCTTGGCTTTTCATATTGTCTATGTATTTTGCATTGCCATTTGGGCGTATGGGCATACTTTATTGGTTGTGTGTACAACAGGAACTTGTACTCTGCTTTTGTTAATTTAATTTTGGTTCTGTTAATATTGTTTATGTAGCTTAATTACTTTTTGATCAGGTATGAAGATAAATTGGTGGGTGTTTCAAGTACTTGCAGGGTAGTAGACTGGTCAGAGTTCTGGCTGAGCAGGTCTGTCTGCCTGATCCAGAGGCGGGGAAGTTGGCAGTGGGGGGACTACCTGGGGAGGGACTTAAGGATCTATGGTAGGGTCTTGAGTTAGTATGATTTAGAAAGCTAGTCCTGGGATCTGAGGTGAAGGAATTGGAGCTCAATTGTGACAGAGGCCATTAGGGGATGGGATGGGGTGGATGGGGGAAATGGAGTACAGAGGCAGTAGGCTGGATTGGATTTATCAGAGTCCTGGCTGAGCAGCCTCACCTTCTTTTTGAAATAGGGTCTTTCACTGATTTTGGGTTTACCTGTTAAACTAGGCTGGTTGGCCAGTGAACCCCCAGGGTTCACATCCACTTGTCTTCACCACCCCACTTCTGGGATTGCAAGTATGTGCCACCACACCCAGGTTTTTAAAATCATAGGTTCTAGGTGTGGAACACAGGTCTTCATGCACGCATAGCAAGTACGTTACCACTGAGTTTCTCCTCAGCTCAAATTCAGCATTTCTTAATAAGAATATATGTCTAAAAATAAATAAAAAAGAAATGGTCATTCAAAGTAGAGTAATTATTTTATTGAAAAGACTATTTCATAACTAATATTTGAAAATGTCATTTTGGGAAGTTTATTCATTTTTCAAATTCATTTATTAGGATATTTTGTTGCCTGCTGTCACATAATAACCAGAGGTTTTGGGGGAATGGTGACAGGTTTTACTTTTATAATTAAGTAAATGGTTTAATACAATATACAATAATATTTACAAATACATGGACTATCTTGGGAGAATTCTAGCAAACTAGAAACACTGGAAACTGGGAAATGGTGTGACAAGACAGGAGAGGATCAGAAGACACACTTACTACTACTATATTCCTTCACCTTGTTAATTCAGTAAAATGTTTTTCATGTATTTTCAAACAAATGCAATTTAGGGGTGGGCTCCTCACTGTGATGTGAAACAAGAAGGACATTTGGATTGCGTCTACTTAATCTTCACAAACAAGCGTATGTGAAAAGAATAACGGCTGTAAACTTTTCTCTAGCCTTAATGAAATTTGTCAGTTTTTTTGTTTGTTTTTTCTGCATGGTCACCTGAAATCACACATTCTTAGGACAGACAGATCTTGTCAGGGATACTCTATTCTGACTGGTCATCTAAGTAGATCCTGGATGCACTATATCTGATTGCCCAACCCAGATGATCTACTTGGCCTGCAGCTCACTGAATGGAAGTGAGGCCCCTGCCTTCCAAGTGCTAAAGTGATGGAGGGGACCCAAGACTCTGAAGCTTCATCATGCTGGAATAACTAATCATCTCAGGTTGCTTTCTCTTGTCTAATCCTTTGTGCTAAAAACATCTCTCATTTGGTGAAAACCTACCACCAGGGCATCCCTGGGCAGCACAGTCACCAGCTTCCTAGTTCCAACATCTTTCCTGGGTAAGTACCACAGCACCCACTGTGCCTTGACTCCCCCAGCCTCATTCACCCTCCCAGCTCCCCTACCCCATCTCTCCTCCTGGCCTCAGTAGTGGCCCATTTCTCCTCTTGGCACCCCAGACACTGGGGATGACCTCCCAGCTCAGAGTCCCAACTGCTTCCTGATCCTTTCCATCTGGACCAAACCAGTTCCTCCCTGTGGTCCCCAGGAGCCCTCTGGGCCTAGTCCCTCCCCCACCTAACTTTGCTTCCCTGGGCTGCTCAGCCACCAGCTTCCAGGTGATAGCATCTTTCCTGGGTGGATCCTGTGGTGCCTGCTGTGTTTTGACTCCCCCAGCCTTATTCACCCTCCAAGCTCCCCCACCCCATCTCTCCTCCTGGCCTGGGTACTGGCCCATTTCTTGTCTTGGCACCCCAACTCCTAGACTGACCTCTCAGCCCAGAATCCCCACTGCTTCTTGATCCTTTGCATCCAGACCAACCAAATTCCTCCCAGTAGTCCCCAGGAGTGCTCAGGGCCTCTTCCCCATGCCACCTCCCTTTGCATCCCTAGGTGGCACAGCAACCACCTTCCTGGGACGAGCATCTTTCCTGGGCCTTGCTCCAAGGCTAGCCGAGCCCCCAAATTCCTGAGGGCACCATCTTTCCTGGAGGGATCCAGACCTTAGGAGAAAGCCTGAGAGCATCTGATCCTCGTCTGACTTGGGCCTATATGGGAAATCCTGAAGATGAAAGCAATTTGGCCACTTCCCCCCCGCCAAAAAAATCAAAAGAGAGAACATGAAGCATAGACCAACCAGGTTTTCATGCCCAACAAGTGAACCACAAAGGTACATAAAGTTTACAAAAAGAAGCAGATGTAAACTCAACAAAGGAAGGCTTGAGTCACACACAAGAATCAGAAACTACAAAAGAAATCCACATGTCAAAGTCACAGAGAAAAAAATAATAACATGAAAAACCAAAATCATATATCCTCACAAAGTACCAATAGTGCTCTAGAGGAACCCCCTAGAGATAACACAGGAAATGGAACTCAAAAGAACAATTATAAACACGATAAAAGAATTCAGTGAATTTAAAGAAAACACAAAGAAATAAAAAAACTGAAAGAAGATAGGGATAAACTTCTGAATGAATTCAGAAAAGGGAAATATTGAAGAATACTCAGGCTGAAATGAAGAAGGAAGCGAAACACTCAGTAAGCCAATTACAAAGGACAGGAGAACGTCTCAACAATAGGATGAATGAAATCAAAAACAGAATATCAAGATAAAGTGGATGAATTAGACCACTCAAGTAAAGATTATGAAAAATTTAAGAAAACACAAGAATGGAATATGCAGGAATTGTGTAACACCATAAAAAGACCAAACTTAGGAATCATAGGCTTACAGGAAGGAGAAGAACCTTGGGATAATGGTATGGATGAGATCTTCAACAGGATTGTAGAAGAAAATTTCCCAAAATTAAAGAAAGACATGCCCATACAAATACAGGAAGCATATAGAATACCAAACAGAGAGGACCAGAAAAGAAACTCTCCATGGCAAATCATAGTAAATACACTAAACGTACAGAACAAAGAGACAATACTGAAAGCTGCAAAAGAAAAACAAAAAGTCACATACAAAGGAAAACTAACCAGGATTACAGCTGATTTTTCAGTGCAAACTATGAAAGCCAGAAGAGCCTGGGCCAATGGATTCCCAGTTCTAAATGACAACAGATGCCAACACGGATTACTTTACCCAGCCAAAATGTCTATTATAATCGAAGGGGAAAGAAAAATCTTCCATGACATAAATAAGCTGAAAGAATTCATGTCCATAAAACCAGCCCTTCAATAAGTTCTTGAAGCAATACAAAGAACTGAAGAAAGGAGTGACTATACCCAAGGGGTTAGGGAAAGAAACTCAGTGAACTGTGGAAATGCACAGTAATACCAAGAATGTGAACATAAATAAAAATGACAAGAATCAATACACATCTTTCATTAATGACATTAAATATCAATGGACTGAACTCCCTGGTCAAAAGACACAGACCAGTTGAATGTACTAAGAAACAAAACCCATCTTTTTGTTGTCTGCAACAAATTCATCTCACTTTCAAGGACAGGCACTACCTTAATATGAAAGGATGGAAAAAATATATCAAGCGAATGGTACTAAGAAAAAAGCAGGTGTTGCAATACTAATATTGAATAAAATAGACTTTAAAGTAAAACTAATAAGAAGAGATAAAGAGGGCCACTTCATTCTGATCAAAGGAACAGCTGACCAAGGACATATTGCCATCATGAACATATATTCACCAAACTCTGATGCACTCAAATTCATAAAAACAGTACTACAGGATTTTAAGACGCAGATTAATCCCAACTCATTAATAGTAGGGGACTTTAATATCGCATTGTCTCCATTACATAGATCAACAGGACAGAGAATTTACAGAGAGACATCTGAATTAAACAATACCATACATCAAATTGGCCTAACAGACATCTACTGAATATTCCACCCAAGCAACAAAGAATATACTTTCTATTCAGCACCCAATGAAGCTTTCTCCAAAATCAACCGTATACTGGGGCACAAAACTAGCCTCAACAAATACAAAAAGATGGAAATAATTCCATGCATTCTATCAGACCACAATGCAATAAAGCTGAAAATCAACACCGGAAGAAACCCTAGTAACTACATGAACACATGGAGATTAAACAACACACACCCGAATGACGAATGGGTCAAAGGAGAAATTAAGAAATAAATGTATTCCTGGAATTAAATGAAACAGACAATACAACACAACAAAACCTCTGGGACATGTTGAAAGCAGTCCTTAGAGGGAAGTTTATAATTCTAAGTGCCTACATTAAAAAATCAGAAAGAACACAAATAAATGACTTAACATTGCAACTCAAAACACTTGAAAAGCAACAACAAATGAAAACCAAACCCAGCAGGCAGGAAGAAATAACAAAAATCAGAGCAGAAATAATAAAACAGAAGCAAAGAAAACAATAAAAAGAACCAATGAATCCAAGAACTGGTTCTTTGAAAAGATAAAGAAGATTGACAGACCGCTAGCCCAGTTAACCAAAAGAAAGAGCACCTCCAAATCAAAAAATTCAGAGACGAAAGGGGAAACATCACAACAGATACCAAAAGATCCAGAACATTATAAGTGAGTACTTTAAAAACCTATATGCTACTAAATTTGAAAATCTAAAAAGAAATGGACAGGTATCTAAAAGCATGGGAACCACCAGAATGAAACCAAGAAAAGATTAACAGCTTAAACAGACCCGTAACACATAAGGAAATTGAAACAGTAGTACAAAACCTCTTGACTAAAAAAAGCCCAGGACAGGATGTATTTACAGCAGAATTCTACCAGACATTTAAAGGAGATTTGCATCCAATCTTACTTAATCTATTCAAAAAGATAGAAATGGAGGGAGAACTTCCAAATTCCTTCTATGAAGCCAGCATCATTCTAATACCAATGCTAGGTAAAGACACAACCAAAAAGAAAATGATAGAGCCATATCCTTAATGAACATATATGCAACAAAATTCTCAACAAAATAGTTGCAAACTGCATATAGATATACATCAAAAAGATCATTCACCATGATCAAGCAGGCTTTGTCCCAGAGATGCAGGAATGGTTCAATATATGAAGTCAATAAATGTCATCAATCATATAAATGGACTCAAAGACAAAAGCCGCATCATCATCTCAACAGATGCATAAAAGTCTTTAGACAAAGTTCAGCAT
>NW_008351466.1:267799-273039 GCF_000622305.1 Nannospalax galili | reverse complement strand
CTGCCCATTGCTCCACTTCTTTTTAACATAGTGTTGAAACTCTTGCAAGAGCAATAAGACAAGAGAAGGAAATTAGAGGAGTAATAACAGGAAAAGAAGAGATCAAATTATCCCTTTTTGTAGACAATATGATATTATATCTTAGAGATGTTCAAAATTCTACCAGAAAACTCCTAGAAATTATTAACACGTTCAGTAAAGTGCCAGGTTACAAAATTAATCTACAAAAGTCTGTAGCCTTTCTATATACTAATAAGAAGCAATCAGAGAAAGAGTACATGGAAACACTCCCTTTCACAATAGCTGTAATAAAATAAAATAATAAACCTGATGAAAGTCATTAAAGACCTCTACAATGAAAAATTTAAATCTTTAAAGCAAAAGATCAAGGAAGACATCAGAAGATGGAAAGACCTCCAATACTCATGGATTAGAAGAATTCATATTGTAAAAATGACCATCCTACCAAAAGCCATTTATAGATTCAATGCAATGCCAATCAAAATCCCCATGATAGTCTGCACAGAATTGGAAAAGATTCATAGCACAGAGGGTACCATCGACTTACCCCTGAGAGAGGCCTGTGGGTCGTGCACGCCCAGGGAAGCAGAGAGACTATACTAGATTTTAACCTGTATTACAAAGCTATAATCATAAAAACAACATGGTACTGGCACAAAAATAGACCTGTAGATCAATGGAACAAAACAGAAGACCCAAATATGAGTACATGCAATTTCAGCCACCTGATATTTGACAAAGGGGCCAAGAACTGGAGGAAAGACCGCGTGTTTAGCAAAAGGTGCTGGCAAAACTGGATCTCCACCTGTAGAAGAATGAAACTATATCCATATCTTTCACCTTGCACAAAAGTCAACTCCAAATGGATCAAAGAGCTCAAGGTGAAGCCTGAAGCCCTGAAACTGTTAGAAGAAAACATTGGCAATTACATACAAGATATAGGAGTAGGAAAGAATTTTCTAAACCAGACATCAATTGCTCAGGAAATAAGGTCAAGAATCAACAAATGGGACATCATTAAATTAAAAAGCTTTTGTACATCAAAAGAAGAAACCAAGGAAGTGAAGAGAAAACCCACAGAATGGGAGAAAATCTTCACCTGACAATTTAAGGGTCAGGATGTATAACAAACTCAAAAAAACAAAGAATCAAGAAAGGAAGTAACCCAATTAAAAGATGGGCTAAGGAGCTAAACAGAGAGTTCTCAAAATAAAAACTAAAGACAGCTAAGAAGCATCTTAAATGGCGTCCAACATCATTAGTAATTAGGGAAATGCAAATTAAAACCACAAGAAATTTCAATGGACTCTCATACGAACATTTGAAAATTGCCATGTTCTGACTTTTTTCTAGTTCCCTGTCTAGAACTTATAATGCTAATTATTCTTGCCTTTTCTTCTCCTTCACATCTCCTAGTCACAATTCAAGGGTGTTCTTTTCACCCTAGAGATTAGAGTTATGAAATTTGGGAGTCTTTTATACAGACCCACTGAGGGGGTACTCCAATTGTCTCACCCTGTGTCCCTGTTCAGCATGGAAGAAACCAGAGCTTTCTGTGTCCCTATTCCCTATTGGCAATTTGGGTAACCCCTTCAAAGGATGGCGTGATAAGAATAGGAGGTAGGAATTTGTTAAGCAGCTAAGGTAAAAAGATCCCCCAAAATGTAGCCAGTTTCTTGGCTAAAAGTCAAAATGTCCTTGGACCTGTTAGCAACATACTCTGTTCCAAAGGCCAAAAATATCAAAAGTATTTGGGATTTTATATCTAAGCTTTAAAAGACTTTAGGGTTACCTCTTTAGAGGGGGGCAGTGTTGGAGGGGAGGGAATGGTCATGGATTTGATCAAAACACCTTATATAAATGTATGAAATTCCCAGTAAAGTTTTTGTAAAAGTTAAAAAAAAAGATTTTAGGAATACCTCTTCAGAGGGGAAATGTTAGAATAGCCAAAAGCCCCATAAAAATAAATGAATACATCAAAGAAGAAGAGTACCCCCAAAATTTCATCTTACCCCAGCCAGACTGGCTAATATCAAGAGAACAAATGATACCAAACGTTGGAGAGGATGTGGGGGAAGGGGAACACTCATCCACTGCTGGTGGGATTGCAAAGGATATTGAAAAGGAACAAGGGAGGTAAAGAAAAGAAGGAATCTGAAAGAGAAGAACAGTAGGAATCAGGCATTAATAAGGGAGATAGGGATAAAAATGAACTTATTTTGAGGGGAGGGGGGTGTGAGGGTTATACAAGGAACCTAGGGGTTAAAGGGAAAGAAGGAGCTCAAGAGAGGTGGGACCATAGGAGAAGAGTATTATTAAGGGAGAAATGGGAAAAATTGAGGCACTTTAAGTGGTGAAACCATGGTGGAAGTGTTACACAATGCAAGAGATAAATAATGCCTAGCTAGCTTTAAAAAAACCAGAGGGAACAATATTAATCGAACAACCTACTGACAAATTACATATACAAGTAGCTCAAGGAATATAATATATATCTAGGCAAGGTTTATCTGAGAATGTTTCATCTTTGCCCAAGGTTTATCTACATGGCACAGGGTAATTAAAAGTGGCAGACTGGTAGAACTAACCTTCTTGGATGTCTAACAGCCATACTTTGAGGCCTATACTATTTGGTCAGAGGGACATAAAGGACAGTTTTTGCTCCTTGCCTTCCTAAGTCAACTAAGTTCCAGGGGACTATAAGCATCTCTCAAAATGTCCTGCAACTGTGGTGAGTCACCTGTCTTCTTGATCAAGGAGGCCATGGAGACCCCATCACATGGACTTGAACCAGTGTCCCGTCTACAAAGAGGAGGGTCAACACAGAGGAAACATTTCCTCTATGCTTCCTAGTGAAGCCAGCCATGATGGAGCAGGACCTTTGACTTATGTTAACGTAGATGGAACTTGTAGTAGAAAGGCACCAGGGACTCCTCACAGTCATGTGACCCCTGAGGAACAGATCCTCAAATGGCCTTAACAATAAAAATAAATTGGTTTAGCTGGGTCAACTGTATGATCTTAAACACCCCAAAAAAGTATAACCAAAGATCAAAGGGGTCAATATCATTCTGTAAGAGTCCATAGGTATAGCTAAAGGCTACATAACAAGAAACAATGCCAGACAGGAGATGCCTTCCTTTGAGTTGTTGGCTAGGGTGGCCCAAGAGACTCCCAGATAGTAACCCAGCATAGAACTGGGAAAATGAATAGCAGACCCCAGTCTTATGTAAAGGAATATTGGCAACTGATTGCTGCTAGATGAGGAACAGCTGATTTTCCTAAAACAAGGAACTCTAGATAGGCCGACTAGATTCAGTGGATGGACAAGCACTGGGGAATGGCTGGGGGTGCTGCCAACACAGTCGACACTAACAGGGATGGCAGAGTATACGGGCTCCAGTGGGGGGTGGGGAGGCTATAGGAGGGTGCCATTTGGGATGTGGGTATATAGATGAATAAGATTGTTTGGGATGTTCTGTATGAAATATGCACAAAAAAATCAACAGATAAAAATGAGTTGTATTTGAGGAAGAAGCACAAAATTTGCTTCATGTTAATTAGTAGAGGTGAAAAACAGTACCATTGAAATCTACCTGATGACTTTATATCCATACTCAGATGCTAAGGATCCGAGTATAACCAACTATGACTAGTAATAATGAGATATGTAGATATTAGAGATGTGTGTGCAAACATCTAAGTGTTAGTAGCATTAAAAATGAGTTTTTCTTTGTGAAACAGTATTATTTTAAAATGACATAGAGATCATTTTTAAAGGCTAAAACATCATTCAATTTTGTCTTATAAAGTTTATACTAAGTTCAATATTGTATAACTGTATTAATTCAACTGTGAACCTAAAAATTTACACCCAATTTTGAAAGACATACAGCTTTGCTCTGGAAATTATTATTGAATATGTTAAGGCTGTAATGAAATGCTTCTTCTAATCATGTTGTTATTAATATTTTTTTAAAGTCAGTGTGTCCCACTTTAAAAAAAAAAAAAGATGCCACAAGGTCTATGTTGGTTACATACAGCCTGACTTCCTGTTCTGTGTCATTTACAAAGCTAAGCAACCTTAGTACTTGGTAAGTCTGTAATGTCTAATGAGTTTCAATCAATGAAACGTCAGTGGGCTGGAGAGATGGCTCAGCAGTTAAGAACACTGGCTGTTCTTGAGGAAGACCCTGATTGGAATCCCATCACCCACATGGCAGCTAACAACTATCTGTAACTCCAGTTCCAGGGGATCTGACAGCCTCTTCTGTCCTCTGTGGGCATTGCACAACATAGGTGCACTTACTTACATCCAGGAAATACACACATACATATAAAATAATAATAACAAATAAAATTTAAAAAAAATGGAACCTCGCCCCCCTCGCTGTTCTATACTCCTAGTTTGGGCCCTGCGCCATTCCTAGTCTTGGGGCCCCAGACACCTGGGGAACCAATACTGCTTCCTGATCCTTCTCACCCAGAGCAACTCAGTCCCTTTCTTGGGCTCCAGGAGCACCGCTTCTGGTCCTGGCCCCGCCCTCACCTCTCTCTGCTCCCTGGGCCTGCACCACCGGCTAACTCTCCTAGCCTGCACTATTATCCTCAGGCCTCTTGGGGTAAGTCTATAGCGCAGCTATCCGCGCCGGTACTCCCTAAGCCTCATTCACCCTTCCATCGCCCCCCGCTTCTATACTGTTAGTTTGGGCCCTGCACCATTCCTAGTCTTGGGGCCGCAGACACCTGGGGAACCAATACTGCTTCCTGATCCTTCTCACCCAGACCAACACAGTGCCTTTCTTGGGCCCCAGGAGCACCGTTTCTGGTCCTGGCCCTGCCCTCACCTCCCTCTACTTCCTTGGTACTGCAACACCCACCAGCCTCATTCTGGGGCTCCAAGGGTACCTTTACTCTCCCTGATCCTTTGCATCCAGTACAACCCAGCTACTCAATCCACTTCCTGGGAAATCTTGGGGCTTCTTCCCTCCCCATCTGCCTTTGCATCCCTGTGTGGCACGGCCACAGCCAGGGTCTCAGGTCAGTCCAACACTCAAGTTCCTGAGGCCAAAATAATTCTTAGAGGATTCCAGACCCAAGGAGAAAGTCTGAAAACTTCTGACCCACATTGGAATTGGGCCACCGCGGAACTCCTGAAGACAAAATCAATCCGGCCTCGACAATATAAAATCAAAAGAGAGAACCAGAAGCTTAGACGA
>NW_008351466.1:258644-262437 GCF_000622305.1 Nannospalax galili | reverse complement strand
GGCAAAAAAAAAAAAAAAATGGAACCTCAAACCCACTGTGGTGATACTTTCACAGCAAACCAAAGGGACCCATCACCTGATCTTTTCATAATACAATTAATTGAAAAGATAATGAGCTACTTATTCGATCATTAGGGAACATAAGAATATAAATATGATCTTTCAGAGCATAATGACATTACTTACCCTTTTTGTGCTATGGTTACCCAGACTTAGGGCCAAAGCCTCTGGCCACTTCTGATTGTCAGTAATAGGTTACTCACAGCAAATATGTTGCTGTAAGGAAGAAAGTCACACAAGCACTTGCAAATATTTTAATTAGAAAACATGCTTGGAAAACAGATTTAGTAGAAACATACTTTTCAGGCCAAACAAGTGTCAGTTTAGGCTAATCAGGCCTCTATTTTGCAGAGCATAAACACTACATCATTAAAAACCACTTCATTTGAAATACTTTAAATAAAAATTATAATTCACAAAATGCACTGTGGTCTCATGAATGCTTTTATAAAATAGTGTAATGAAAAGGCAGCATGTTCAAATAGTAGAAAATAGTAGGAATGCTTTGGACATACTTTATACATACTGTACAAATGCTTGGGCAATAAATGATATTTTAAACAGAAGAATTAAAAACAAGAATAATGCCAATTGGTATTATTCTTTCAGTTGTAATTGCATAATAAGCAAATTTTCAAATTTTATTTAAAATATTTTATTACTTTTATGTGTATGAGTGTATTGCCTGAATACGTGTAAGTGCACCCATATCATGCAATTCCTGCAGAGGTCAAAGAAGGTGTCGGATTCCCTGGAACTGAAGTTATGGATTGTTGTTAGTCGCCATGTGGGTGCTGGGAACCAAATCCAGGTCCTCTGCAAGAGTAGCCAGTGCTCTTAACCACTGAGCCCCAAAATTTCAAATTTTAGTAGTAGTGTTAATATTAAGTTATTTTCTAAGCTGGATTTAAAATACCACAGTCTTTAAAGTACAGAAGTTAGGAAAATTTGAATTTATAGTTGTCAATAGGACCAAAATATGCTAAGAGTACAAATCACAACTAACAGAATGTAGATGCCACATAACGTTTCCTATTTTGTAAAGATCTGGAGTCATGTTGGTTGGTGTATACATGTCGTAAACTGGCCTTTATGGCTCAATGAAAAATGTAGAAATGTGTGGCTCTCAAAAGAATCTTAAATAAAGCCCAAGAACAAACAATAACAAAAGTAATTGTATAGCTGTAAAAATTTCATACATTTATCAATCTTCTTTTTAACTGACTGAAGTACATTTTCTACAACTTTGTTAAAGACTAAAATCCTGGAGCTGGAGAGATGGCTCAGCAGTTAAGAGCTCTGACTTCTCTTGCAGAGGACCCAGGTTTAATTCCCAGTACCCACATGGCAGCTACAAACCATCCTTAACTCCAGTTCCAGGGGAATCTGAAGCCCTCTTTAGACCTCCGTGGCACTGCACCGACACGGGTGCACTCACATATATGCAGGCAATACACTCATACACATAAAATTAAAATAATAAAATATTTTTTAAAAAAATACTAAAATCCTACAGGTAATTCCAGCACCACCCACTACTCTAGTAGGAGAGGCTATTAGGACTGTGGGGGAGATGATCTATATACTCTGCACAGTAGCCACAGGGACAGGGACAGGATAGGATTTTCATATGAGGGACAGAGCAACCTTGCCTGCACTGTGTACAAACACTAAAATCCCATATATTGGCTAACTGAGCTCTCTGTGCCTTCACAGATTCCAAGGGACAGTACCGTGAGTTTTCCAGCCTGATGTATCTGGCAAACCAGTCTGATATTGATCTTGGAGGGATCCTGCTTCATGTCTTAGATTTCTGCTCTCTATGAGTCTTGTTTGGTGTCCCTCAGCAGCACTCTGGACAGGCAGGATGGGAAGAGGATACAAAAGACACTGCAACCAAATAAGAATTCAAACACCAGCAGCCAAGCCCAGAGGTCCATCTCAGTGAAACTCATCCTGGACTATCCTACTAGTGCCAGCATACCTACAGCAGCTCCTTGGGACCCGTTCTAGTGGCTGCCCCCATACCTTGATACTTATTACTACTGCTAATAAGTTGATGCATAGTCTCTTGATTGTGTATCAAATAAATGCACATATATTGAAATATAAAGGCAATATTCATTTATAAACTTGTGGTTTCCCTCTACATATTGTGTTGTTCTTTATCTGTTTTATCAGAGTTCATTTAGCAGTCTGTCAGTTATAATACCACTTTCAAATGTTTAATTTGGAATTTATATTTACATTGTGATCTTTGGCCCATTTTTGTTGTTGTTAAGAGATGTAGAATGTTAACCCAATATCTGCAATGCCAGTTGTAAATATTTTCTCTCATCTTTTTATATGCTCTGTCTTTAAAATTTTACTATATATATATATATATAATAGACAATTAGTAAAACTCATCATTAAGGAGAAGTCTTAAACAGTATACCTAGGTTCAGCGACTCTGCCCAAGCAACAGAGTGAAAAATATTGATTTTAAAGGTTTTAAGTTCTAAGAATTAGTTTATGAGATTATTTCTCTAGGGAAGTTGCTTAACTTCTTTTTTCATTCTTTGGATGGTGGAGATCGAACCCAGAAGGCATCAAATTCCCCTTAATTCCAGTTAAGGATGATTGTTAGTCGCCATTTGGGTGCTGTCTTCTTCAACAGCAGCCAGTGCTCTTTACCACTGAGCTGTCTCTCTAGGCCCAACTCTTATTTTTCAAAGACAGAAGCATTTATTCTGGTACACAGTATCTTACCACTGAACCGCATCCCAAGCAGTAGTTGTTAAATTTCTCATAACTCCTGTACCCTGAGCTGAATAATGTCAACAATGAGCATCATCCTGAATACCTGTAAAGATTAAATTAGGTAAAGTACCCACTGATTAAAGTCCTGTGTAAATGTCAATAACCTTTCTTATAGGCCACTTTCCAGAGGCAACAAAAGCTCTGATTTTATAAAAGTCCTGCTTAGCATTTCAGGGATCGCCTCAACCATGTGGTGTCTACATCCAGGCCTCCAGGGCACAAATTTTCCTCTCTATAATCAATGTCATGTTGAGGGTCCAAGTGGACATAATTTTAGGAGACTTTAGGCTTCACTCCTTGAGTTTTGCAACATCGTCTAAAAAGGAAGGATGAGGAATATTGTATCACTATTCCAGGTTTGCAGAGAACCAAGAATAACCTTCAGGGCACTATGGTCTGTGATGATGCAATTTTGCTACTCATGTATTAGGGAAATGTCTGTACATTTCTTTTTCATGACTGTATTTCTAGATCTTCTTTCAGATAGATATGGTCTTGGTTTATGTGAAATCTATCTCTTCCATGGGAGGGAAGAGGAAAGCCAAGCAACACTAATGTTTGTAATTTCTGTGTTGTGGGATGAACTGAGGGATAAAAAGAAGACATGAATTTAATTTTATTTTAGATGATTTCCAGTTCCCTTACTTCACTTCTACTTTGTTACTAGAGGAACAGTTCCCAACTAAGCCTTAAAAGGAGTATAAATGCAGACCAAATTATTTCTGTGGCCATGCCAAACAACCACAGGATTCTTTTCTTGCACTGGCCTCAACACAGAATGACTCTCAACATAAAGAGAGCTAAGGGCATAGGCTTTGAAATGAGACACATGTTTTTTTTCAGAGTCTCATTTAAACCCTATAAAATAAGTATTTACAATACTTATTTTATAAAGAAATAAATTTTATAAATAAATAAATGCATTGTATTT
>NW_008351466.1:256716-258534 GCF_000622305.1 Nannospalax galili | reverse complement strand
TATGATATTCATACTTCTTTATGATACTTATGTTATAAATAAATATGATAGTCATACTTATTTATGATACTTATTTTATAAATAAATACTTATCTTATAAATAAATAAATGCACTGTATTTCTGATAAAATAAGCAAAAATTTGTTTTGTTATAAATGGGAACTTGAACGGTGCCTGTCCCTTAAACTTTAGGGGAAAGATTGGGTGACGACATTAAAGACAGTCAGAGCAATGCCTAGCACCTTCTAGTGAGAAATGTGCTTTTGCAACTTTCATTGTATTTATCATTATACCTCCAAGACATCCAGGTGAGTCATATAGGTGTGGTTTGCATTAATAGGCAAATGTGATTATTCTGTGATGCTGCAATCACTGTTTAGCACAGATTGGCTGATGTACAGATTAAAGGCAGAACATAGAAAACTGATGAGTGGACTCTGATATGCAGCATCATTTAATATGAAACAGAAGCAGCATTTGCCTACCAGGACACTCAGATGCTTGGTTCAAGAAATGGGACAGGTACAGCTGCAAAGAGTTGGACAGAAACAAAGTTCAATGCTTTCCCTATGCCAAATGACTTAACCTTAATTAAAACAGATGATCCAGGTGTGGTGGTCCACACCATTAATCTCAGCACTTGAGAGGCAGGGGTAGGTGGGTCCTTGTGAGTTTCAGGCCAGTTAGGGCTACAGTGAGAACCTACATAAAAAAGAAAACAAAATAGCATAAAAATACACACATATCACAATCGGAACTCAGGTTTGCTTTGCTTAGCAGGGGTTCTACTGGCTTGGGGGCAGAGGATTTGACCTGCAACCAGAGTCTTAGGCCCTGGGACTTATGTCTTTCCAACAAGCCAATTTATTTTAAGATTCAGATGGTTTTTATACATCCCAAGGAACTAACAGTCACGTGGGATATGGCAGTCACATACAAAGATTTAGGGTACAAAGACATTTAGCATTTAGTCTGTTAGTTGGCACCAGAAGGATGCTTAAACTTTTACTCAAGGTTATCAATGCCCATCCGGTAATTTATTGGCCACAATGTTTTATTTCTTAGAGCTAAAAGCATGGTGAACTTTTAGCTTTTAGCTCAGGAGTAAACTTTTAACTTGGCCTAATCTCTTAGCCAGGGATAGCTGAGTTATTTGTTCAGGACAAAGAGATGAGCTAAGGGTTGTTGACCAAGATGCTTTCCCACAGAGCAGGGAGCCTGCACTTTTATGACCAGGCCGCTTCCTCCTGCCAGCCCAACAGTGTTCTGCAAGGCAGGGACTATCAGAGCCACTGTTTTCAGTGCCCCTCCTTTTAGCAGAGAATGCAGCCTGGACTTAAAAGTTTTAGGCTCACCTTACCATAGGGCCTGGCATCCTGGTTTCCTACATATCACCGTTTCACAAAATGCTGATGTAATGTGCATGCAGGGGAATAAAACAACAAAATATTTTTCTCAGGTACAGTGGGATTGCCAGTTATTAATACTTCCAATTATGTAATTAACTGAACTTTAATCATTTGTTAAGATGGGTATACATTAGATTTATGATAAAAAAATCAGTCCCTAAAATCATTGTTACTTATTAAGCGTACTAAACACACAAATGTTACAGAAAGCTGTGAAATGAGGATGTCATACCCAATATTCAGGTAAAGAAATAAACTTGACAAATGCTTTGAATCCATCCTCTTAATTGAACAGTCTTTCCTTTGCATTCTGCTTATAACTCATAAGCAGAATGAGGTGTTCATAATCTTGCTTTATATTTGCACCATCAAAAAAGGCATCCTAAAATACTCTGTTTATGCTAATATA
>NW_008351466.1:222735-256675 GCF_000622305.1 Nannospalax galili | reverse complement strand
TATATCAGGCAGTAGGTATTCTGATCTTCCATTTAATAATTAAACATTTCATTTTCAGATTTATATACAGCTTATTTATATCTAGGGTATTCATTTTCTCTGTTATGTATCATTACACTGTAAGAATGAACCATGATTTATTTTTAAATAAAAATTACATTTATTTATTTATTCATCCATTTGATTTGTATAGAGGTTTGGGGGGAGTCACTCCATGGCAGGTGGTGTTGTCAGAGGACAACTTGTAGGAGTCCATGCTCTCCTTCTAATATGTGGACCCTGGGGCTCAAACACAGATTATGAGGCTTGGTTTAACCACTCAGTCATCTGGTTGGTCTTTTTTTTTAATTAAAAAGATTTTGTTTCATGTGTGTGTGTGAAGGGGTGTGTATGGTATGCATATGTGTGCATGTGTTCTTACTCGTGCATACTTGTGCAGAGGACAGAGGAAGACACCAGGTACATTGTTCTCTAATTCTCGAGACATGTTCTCTTCACTGAACCTGGAGCAGTTTTTCTGACAGGCTGCTGGCCAATAAGCCCCAGCAATCCTCCCTCCTGTCTCCAACTCCACCAGTAATGCACTTATAGTCAAACACCTGAATTTTTTTATGTGGGTGTTAGGGATTGGAACTCAAGTAATCATGCTTCCACAGCAGCTCTTCTACCCACTGAGTCATCTCCTAGCCCTATGATGTATTTCTTGACAACTGTTGGAGATTTTGGTTTTCACTATAGTGTGTATCTGAAGAACATTATTGAAAAAAACATTACAGAAGAATCCATGTGTTCAATGTGTTAAATATTCTCATTTTTGGTTTTTATTATAGTGTTTATCTGAAGAACAGTATTGAAAACAACGTCATTCCAGAAGAATCTATCTGTTCAATGTGTTGAATATTCTTGTTTCTTGTTGCTCAAAGTGCCATCTATCACTTACTAGTTTAAGCATCACATGGTGTTTTAGTCAGGGTTTTCTAGAAGAGAAGATCAATAAGGTGTGTGTGTGTGTGTGTGTGTGTGTGTGTGTGTGTGTGTGTGTGTGTAAGAGCTTGAGCAAAATTTTTAGGGAAGGCTGGCAGGGTAAAGAGAAAATCAACAGTTACAACTGGAATCTAAATGCAATTTGCTAGCAGAATTATTTTCCTAGTGGAGGTCAGCATTTACTTTCTGCCAGCTTTCAACTGATTAGCTGAAGCTTACCTATATTGTGGATAGTTATACACTTAAGGCCTAGTGATTTAAATGCTATATCATCTAAAAATACATTTGTAACAAACATTCTAGATGTTTGTTCAAATATCAACTTACTGTCTACTACCGAATTTGACATTCAAAAATCAACCATCACACTGGATCCTGTTGTAAATGCAGGTAGGTTGACTACCCCATACTCATACAATCATTACATATACCAAAAATGTCAAGAATAATGACAATAATAAGAGAAAATGATCACTGAAGAGCCTATAAAAACTTACAGCATCAGGGATGATTATCTACAGTTTTATTTCAGTAACTTGAATAATGAAAATGAAATAGATATTAAAGATACCTGTATTATGATTCAATTTATATGAAATATGTGCACACACATAAATGTGAGTATAGGATAAAATTGTTTCATATGACACTAAGTATACAATGACCTGTACAGAAATATTTGCTGCACACACTCTCCCGACTATCCACCTTTCTGGGTAAGCATGTGTGTTATCTCATCAAATATCAATCTCATCAACTTCTCCTAAGGGAAAATTTGCAGAAAACTCTGTGAATGTATACACATACATATGTGTGTCATGCAAAGGAAGGGAAACTTCGGAGTTGGCATTTTATAAAAGGAAGATAGGCCCAAGGAGAATTATGGGAATTGACAGAAAGGTGAAGAAGTAGGGAAGATCAGTGGTGCCTGAGGTGGTCAAGGGAAGAGGCTAAGGATGATGTTGACAGAGGAAAACACTTAGTCCACGCCACAGGTTCCATGGTCATTGTTCACAAGGGACACCAGGCAGCTCAGAGACCTCAAATTGAGCTTAATGCAAGTTCCCAGAACTCACATGGAAGTTAATAACCATCTGTAACTCCAGTTCCAGGGAATCTAATGCCCTCTTCTGACCTCCATGGACATTTCATGACGTGGATGCACCCATCTACATGCAGGCTGTACACTCATACACATAAAATAAAAATAAAAAATTTTTAAAAAAATTGCCAAGTGGCAAGTGGTAGAAAGTTACACCAAATAAAGTGCAGCTGTAACTTGACAACTTGTGGGCCTGCACCAGTTATTGTTTATAGACAAATAATGTGAAAACTCTGTACCACCATTATTTGAATTTCCAAAATTATGCCCGTTCATTGTCTAAAGTACAAGCATTACAGAAATGGAAGAAATTCATGTTTTGGGAAACAAGTTATGCAGATGTCTAGTTCCCCAGTTGCCCAAAATTTAGAACTGCTAATTGCCAGTCTTTGTGTAAGTTTCCATATAACTGATCAAAAAGCAGATCGTGTGCCTCTGTTGCTGTTGGTAGTGAAAGTGGCCCATCCTCACTCAAGAACACGGATATGGAGCACCCTATGTCAGCCCCGTGAGACATGTTTCTGTAGACACGCTGACTCTCCTGACCTTTGACAGGTGCTAATTTTTGTGACACTCCTCGCACAGCACCTTCCAGAGGGGGAGGGGAAGGGAAGACAGAGGTAAGAATGGGGAGAGCTGTGAAAAGGCCGCACTGCCATCCTCCTGTGTGCAAGTCATAAAACAGATCATGGTATGGACTGAGGAAACATTCAAATAGGAAAGAGAAATAAAATGTGTGACCCCTCACTAGCTTACCCTCCTTCTCTGCCTCACTAGCCTGGAGGCACCCCTTGCGAGGCCCTGGTTGTACCAGATCACATGCATGCTTCTGCAAGCCTCCAGTAAAGCATCTGACAGAGTCCAAGGTCTTAAAAGGCTGATTGCAGGAAGGAACATGCATCCTTTGTCATAAGGACTAACCCGTAAATTACTCACAGACACAAACCTGGTAGATCTGCTTAGGAACAGCCAAAAATGAATGTGATAGAAGTAAAAGTACACAGGGACTTTTGGGCCTCGTCTCACTAGCTCATGGCTGGGACAAAAGAAAAGCAATCAAGGACACAATATGCAATGCCATGTTTTAATTATGAAATAAACAGTCCTCTTCAGGTGGAAAATACATGGAGCAATTGGCTCTATAGGTGGTGGGCTTACATGTCTTCAACACCAAGTATGGGTAAGGACTTAGAAACAAAACAGAAAACTAATAACGTGGATGAAGATGAAGACAATATCCAAGATCCTCGCATCATTTATTTGAAGAATTCCTTTGGGATCTTGCCATCAGTCTGGAGGAAAAGATTGGGCTGTCAGAAGAGCTAAGTGTCCTGTGTTTGATCCCTAGGTCACCCAGACTCCACCTTCCTGAAGGCCCAGAGACATTCATCTTTTATGTACTTGATTCCCAGACCTTACCTGGAGTATACTGAAGATCTTAGAAGCTTTGGTGTAGTCCCACTCGTTGTCATCAAGGCACCTGGGGTGTCAGAAGGACAGAAATAATGCAACTTCAAGAGATGCAGAAAAGTCCTCTGACAAAATACAACATCCCTTCATGATAAAAGCCCCATTGAAAGTAGAGGCTAAGGGAACTTTTCTCAACATAATAAAAGCTATATACAGCAACCCTATAGCCAATTATCATGCAAAACAGAGAAAAACTCAAAGCATCTTTATTAAGATCAGGAACAAGTAAGGGGTCTACTCTCTCCACTCCTTTGTGCTTGAAGTTTTAGCTAGAGCAGTAAAAGAGGGAGGTAAGGCAGATACAGTTAGGAAAGGAAGAAGTGAAAATATCCGTTTGCAGATGATATGATTCTATAGCTAAGAGACCCTAAAGGCTTAACCGGAAAACTCAGAATGATAAACACTTTCAGAAAAGTGGCAGGACAAAACAATTAATATACAAAAATTAGTAGTCTTCCAATATAACAATGACAACCATACTGAGAAAGAAATTAGGCAGACAATTACCTTCACAGTAGCCTAAAAAATATCTTGGAATTTAACTAAGGAAGTGAAAGACCTGTACAATGAAAACTTCAAAGCATTGGAGAAAAAAATAGAGGAAAACTCTAGACATTGGAAGGGCCTCCTAGGATCATGGGTCGGAAACAACAGTATTGTGAAAATGACAATACTACCAAAAGCAATCTACAGATTCAGTGCAATCCAGATAAAAATCTGCATCTTCATCCTTCATAGAAATAGGAAAAACAATCCAAAAATTTATTTGGAAACTCAAAAGTCCCCACACAGACAAAGGAATTCTGAGCAACAACAATACTGCTGTAGGTATTACCATACCTGATTTCAAGTTATAGTAACAGAACCAAAATAACTAACAGCATGGTATTGGTGCAAAAACTTGACACATAGATCAATGGAATAAAATGGAAGACCTAAATATCAATCCATGCAATTCCAGTTACCTGATATTTTTGACAAAGAGGTAAAAAATGCACATGGAGAAAAGACAACCTCTGTAACAAATGACCCCAGAAAAACTGGATATCCATATGTAGAAAAATAAAACAACATACTTCTCTTGCACCCTGTACAAAAACCAACTCCAGTGTTGGTTGTGGTGGTGCATGCCTTTAATACCAGCAGAGGCAGATGGAGCTCTGTGAGATCGAGGTCAGTCTGGTCTACATAGCAAGTTCCAGGCCAGTTGTGACTACAAGGAGACCCTGACTCGAAAAAAAAAAAACCAAAACCAAAACAACAACAACAAAAACTCCAAATGGATCAAGGACCTTAACATACAACCTGAAATTTTGAAACTATAAGAGGAAAAAGTAGGGAGCAGACTACAAGATATAAGCATAAGTGAGGACCTTTTACACAGCACTCCAGTAACTCAGGAAATAAGACAAACAATTGAGAAAAGGTACAAAGAAGAAAGTATCTGCTAGCTATACATCTGACAGAGGATTAATATCTTGAAATCTTGAATTCATAAAGAACTCAAAAGGAAATTAAGCATCAAGAAAACAATTCAATTTAAAATGGGCTTTGGGAGCTGGACAGATAGCTCAGTGGTTAAGAGCACTGGTTACTCTTGCAGAGAACTTGGGTTCAATTCTCAGCACCCACATGGCAGCTAACAACCATCTGTAACTCCAGTTCCAGGGGAATTTGACACCTTCTTCTGTCCTCTGCAGGTATTGCGGGACATGGGTGCACTTACATACGTGTAGGCAATACATTAATACACATAATAAAAATAATAAATAAAACATTAAAAGATGGGTTTTTGTATGGAATAGAGAAGTCTCAAAAGAAATATTAGTGACTAATAAATATTTTAAAACTGTTCCCACACCATTAGCCATCAGTGAAATGAAATTACAGCTACTGAGATTCCATCTCACCTCAGTGAGAATGATTATTATAAAAAAAAATTCAAAAACCAGCAGGTGCTGGTGAGGCTGCAGGGAAAGAGGAAGCTTTATTCACTGTAGGCTGGTATAGACATCATGGAACTCAGTTTGGAGGTTTCTCAAAAATTGCAAAAGAAATTCCATAAGTTCCATTCACACCACTCCTGGGCATATACCCAAAGAACTCCATAACCTACAACAGCAATATCTACACATTGATGTTCACCACAGCTCTATTCACAATGACTAGGAAATGGAATCAGTCTAAATGTCTATTGCTGAATGGATAATTAAAATTTGATACATACACAATGGAATTCCATTTAGTTGTGAAAAACAAAACAGAAAATTTCAGGAAAATGGATGTAACAGATTAGATAGAAAGATAGATAGATAGATAGATGATAGATGATAGAGAGATGATAGATAGACGATAGAGAGATGATAGATAAATAGATGATAGATACATAGAGATGATAGATGATAGATAGATAGATAGATGATAGAGAGATGATAGATAGATGATAGATAGATAGATAGACGATAGAGAGATGATAAATAGATGATAGATACATAGAGATGATAGATGATAGATAGATAATAGATAAATAGATAGATGATAGATAGATGATAGATAGATGATAGATGATAGATAGATAGGTAGATAGATAGATAGATAGATAGATAGATAGATAGATAGATAGATAAAACTTACAGCCTGAGGTAGTCCAGACCCAGAAAGACAAATGCTGTATGTTTTCTTTCATGTGATCCTAGCTTTGAATTTAGATTTCTGTATTTAAATTTGAGTGAGTGCCCATGGAGGTTAGGAAGCAAAAAAGGAGTCATGGTGGTGGTGGGGTTAAGAGGGTAGAGAAAGCAATTTTCCTGATAAAAACAATTAAAAACCCCAACAGAAATATTTTTTGAGTGTCTGTTAAATGTATTGAAATGTTTCTTTGTTTTTTCTTTGTGCTCGCTGAGCTTCCTTAAAGCAAGTATTTTAAAAATATTTTCTATCTGGGTGCCAGCCTAACTGATGACTGGCTGGTCAGTTTCCAGTAGCATTTTATTCTGAGTACTAGGTGAGTTCATTTCTTTTTGCTTTCTTGTGTGTGTGTGTGTGTGTGTGTGATTATTTTTTATTGAGCTTTTTCAATTTCATACATTTCCCACTCAAATCCAGACCCCCTCCCCCATCCATACCTTTCCCTATTCCCCCACTTTGCCATACATGCTGACTGGATGGGCTGACTAGACTCAAGTGGATGCATTTACACTGAAGGACATTCGGGTATAAACACCAGCTGAATGAATAGGTGAGTTCATTCCTTTTCTAAAAATTCTTGTTCTCTGTTGACATGTGACACCATTTAGTCATTGAGTGATCATTTATTCCTGTCTTGCTAAGGTAACTCTTCCAGTGTCAGTCTTTCTAGAAATTCTAAGCGGACTGCTTACTTTCTCTAAACCTATAGTCCTGTCCAACAGTTCAGTACTATATTACACCTAATTATTTGGCAGGAGTCTCCTGCTGATATGTTGTTGCTGTTTCTAATACTGGAGGTCAATCAAAGCTCAAGTTTGTCCCAAATACTCTGTTATTATGTTGTTCAGAAAGAATCATGAGAGTACCTAGAAAGTAATCTAATACCTACAGGCCCTTTCCTGGAGGCAGAGTAGGTAGGCCTGAATGTCTCATCCTTATTTACTGGCCTGTGGTATGATACTGCAAGATTCAGTCCAGCTTTGGGTAGTCACTAAGAATGGGCCAGCCTCAAGTTCTTGGGTCATGCTTATTACTACCAATCCACCGAGATGTGCTACACTCTGATCCAACAGTCCACTAAAACCAGCACAACACTGTCTTAGGATTAAAACTCCAAGCCCTACGCTTCTACAGGTTGCCCTGTTGTGGTGGACTCATAGTCCAAGGTCGCTACAGTCAAACACAGGTGATGCTAGCTGTAACAGAAAGCTGATACATTTGGACAACATGTCTTCCAATGGCACTGGATATGTTTCTGAGCCTCCATCAATAGGCAAGCCAGGAGGTGAGAGCTCCCCAGTGGTGGGTTTAACTAGCACAGCAGTAAGTTCCAGAAAATTCTTACGCTTCTTACTCTTGGCTTACCCTGAAATGAATGGAGTCTCATTTATACCACATTGCTGTTTGAGGTTGGGATAGTGTCAGGGAAGAAACTACATAGGCTGCCTAGGCTGATGCTGAGCTGGGATCTGCCTGAGCCTAACAGTTACAAGGCCCTGCACAGTCTAAAGGACATGTTGAAGCCCCTACCACAGTTTGTGGTAATAAAGGTTGAAGCATAAGTGTGTCTTACTGTGGTGCAACTCTCTGCCTGGAACCTCAGCTGATAAAGAATTCTTTCTATGAGCACTGGCCTGGTAATAACTGTGTTGCCTAAGATTGAGTGATGAATAAAGAAACAGGCCCTTGTTGATCAAGGCTAGTGCTAACCTGCTAGTCTCAGAGCCTCAGATACTTGTTTGTATTGTCTTGGTACTTGGAAAGTGTTCCTAGCCTTACTACTCCATGGCTGAAACTTATGTTGTCAAATTTGGGTCTGTTCCACAGTATAGGTCTCCATTTGATGGCAGAGCCAATTTATAAGTTCCCTCAGAGAGCTCTGTCCTATGTGTAAGCCTTTCAGTTTCTACTGTGAAGTTGGTTGCCCCATGTTGGGCCTGGCGCTGAACAACTTTCATGCTCTGCTTCTGAGCGTGTAGATCCCTGTCACTCTGTCACTGCAGGCTGGAAGAAGGGTGATAATAGCAGTGTTTCTGTCTCCTGCACTAATGCACCTCAGTCATGATATACTGACATGGTGTTAGGAAGTGTGGGGCTCTGCCCAGCACTGGGTTTTGCTGAATCAGGCTTGGACTCCCCCTCCTCCAAGTGATGTAGTTATATGGGTGGCATGGACAACCCTTTCCCCCCCTCTCTTCAATCATTTTGTTATATTAAAAACAGGCACCGTGGTCTGTCACCTGATAGCCTGAGCTGTTTTCCTGAGGCAGAATACTGTTCAACTGTATCTATGAAGAGATATTGCTGGGAAACTTTTTATTCAACTGTCATAGTAATCTGCTTCCCAATCTCTCAATTGCTTTTCATTATTTATTTTGTTTTATGCTTCGATAAATAAACTGTTTTCTTAATATCATTTTTGCATTGTTCAATACTAGTACACAGAAATACAATATTTTATATGAAATTTATATCCTGAAAACTTGATTTGTTTTTCACTTTGAATAGTTTTTTAGTGGATTCCTAAGATTTTTCACACACAAGATATGCCACATGAATATTACAGTGTTTTAATCTTTAGAACTATTAGTACAAATTAGGACAAACTTTCATGCACCCACTTTGGGTAAGGGAAGTAAAGTACAGAATTTTTTTCATGTCACCTGAAAGTCACCATTATTCACTTACCTTCTTTTCTATTCCATTTCTGTGCATACCCAATACTCACTTTTGAGAATACTCAAGTTTCATCCCAGACTGTTCAGAGAAAGACTTCACCATTTCCTGATGCTTTTCAGAGAGTGTAGACTTGGGGAGAGAAGGGGAGACTGTGGGCAATGGGATGAACGGTTTCTGGATCTCTCTAGGACTGGAATTCCTCAAAATCATCTTATCATTAATGATGTACATACTGGAGGAAAAATGGACCCTCAGTCAGCATACATTACTAAAGCCAACACTACACTAACTGCCAATCAGTAGCCAGATGCTTTCCATATTCCAACTGTGCCTGGCTTCCCATATACCAACTTCCTTGTCTGGTTCACTTTGCCTATCCTACAAAGTCCCCCTCTGGAAAGACTATCTACCAGCTTGACTAGATTTGTGAATTTTACCCCAATTTTACACTACACAATAGAGAAAGACCCTGAGTCAGAGTTAAGCCATGCATCTTGACCAGTGTCACAGTACATTTGAGGATCTCATCAGGAAAGAATCTAGTATTCTGATCCTACGGTCTACATGCTTAACTGACAGGCTAAACTGCTTGTTTACCTGTTGGCCTTCCACAATCTTGAGAATAACCCCCAAGAACTGCACTATCACATTGTCACACTGCTGGATGCAAGCTGGGATGTGAGTTCCCATGTACAACACAGCACTGACCTTGAACTGCTTTTAGGGACGGTGACGAAGGTTCTCGTGAAGGCACGGACACATCCCTGATATTTTCCTTCCACTTCAAGGACAAGGAAAAAACAATACCTTCTTAAAATTGCACACACTTTACACACGCATGCAGCAATTCACAGCCAGGATCTTTGATGAAGGGACCCAGGATCAGACAGTTGTTAGCTTGGAGTCAAGAGGGTGTTGCAGGAATTTGGAAGACAAAAAATAGGAATAGTCCACTTCCAGTAAGGGGATCCCCTAACACATTTTTGAACCCTGTGAAAAATCACTTTCAGTGTTTGCTTGTTCTCTGTTTCACATCTGTCACAGAGATGAGTTAATTACTCCCATTTCGCAAATAGAGAAATGGAGAGGTTAAGGAGCACAAAGAGACAGAGTAAGAAATTGGAATGAGAGCCAATTAACTCCATAGCCTGTGTCCATTACGGGTGAGCTGTGGGGACACAGACACAGACCTGAGTCAAAATAGATTAGTTTGTAGGCAGGAGAACACAGGGTAAGATAGCAAGAGAAGGCACAGTTGAGAGAATAATTACAGGGTGTACATCCAGGGGAGGGAGTAGTAGATCTGGAGAGGGGATTCTACAGACACTCACCTTCCTTGAATACCCCATTCACAGAAAAACATAGCATTACTTCCTGAAAGGGAAGAGGCACAAGCTCAGGATCTTACATACATTCAGCTTTCTGGGCATGCCCTACAGGCAGACCAGGTGCTCACCGTGCACAAAGACATGTCCACCCAGAAGGAGTAGAAATCATGCTGAGTTTTGGGCAATGTGCTAAGGGAATCCACGATGGCACGGTTCGTGTGCTTCAGTAACTTCATTCGAGTATCTACAGAGAAGTGAAGAAACGAACACCAGGGCAATGACACAACCAGGTCTTTGACCTCTATAATTGTCCCTTTTATCCCTTACCCTGCCCAGTCTTCAATATCACACACTTACATGAGTCTTTTAACTTTATTAAATCTCTGTTATGCTTGAAGTATTCTTCCAAGTTGCTCCTAGGAGAAAAAGGGGGACAAGACATGGTGGTTCAGGCAGTATTCCAGAACAGAGCTCGAGCTGTGATACTTACAGGTCTGAGTCACAAGAGTTGAAAGGAATGGTCAGGGAGAAGCAGGCCTCATCATGGTAAGCAGAGAGGAGACCATGTCGATCTCCACTGTCATAAATCGAGTAGTATCTGGAGAGGGACAAAAGAAAGGGACAGGCTATCTCTGTGGTCTGAATTCCAAATGAGACCTGAAAACTCCTACAGGCAAACCTGTGCTAAGGTGCTCCAGCCTGGTTCAAGCCTCCCCCTCTCAGGGTCCAAATGGGTACTTACTCCTTCAGGAATTGTACAACTAGATCCCTTATGATCTCAGGTTCTTTATAGCTTTCCTAGAATATAGACAGTCATTTCAGACTATGTATCTAATACAGTCTCCTTTGTAACACCACAGATCTCTCTAGGTCATTCTTTCTCACCTTTCTTAATTGGGGGTTTTCATTGTTCATTACAGTTTGTGATAGTAACTCTTTGCCATCCTGAGGAAAGGAAGAGAGGGTTAGCAGTGCAGAGCAAGACACTGGGTGTCCAAGATGATGAAGAGACCAAAGGGGAAATACGGGTCAGAGATGGAGTTTTAAGTGGCCCTGGAAATATCTGAGGTGACACAGATGAGGTTCTGTTTGACAGTGTCTTGAAAATATTATATGTAACCTCTGTGTGTCTGTGTCTTATGAACACTTGTCCAGGGATAATAGTGATGTCTTTTCCAGGAATCCATGTCATTTAAAATGGATGATGGTTTGATGGAAACATGTAATCTATATGCAATACGAAGAGTACTAGGGCAGATGTGAAGGTCATTTATGTGAGGAAGAGGAGACAATGATAAAGATAGGAACTTACCAGGCGTATCAATGTGGGGAACTGGTCTCGGATGGCACTGTTCAAAAACCAAAAGCTCTTAGAAGTGATTAGCAGTTCACATTTGGACAGCATTTCTCCCCACTGGGGCTTTCTCTTGTTCCCCTCCCTCTCTTCCTCCTTGATTAGTTTCATCCACACTTCACCAGCCCCAGTAGTTCTCCAGAACCACGAAAGGCCACACTGGGGACCCAGTCTCCAGGGCTTCTTTCTCCTCCCTTCCTCCATTCCATTCCTCAGAGTCTTCACAGAAGGCTCTATAGGAAGCAGGGCATTGAGTAGGGGGTCCAACTCTCTACCGCCTTCCTAGGTGTCAAGCATTCTGTAGGATGCTGAGACAAGGAAGTTAAGGAGTCAGGACTCAGGAAGCAGGAAGAAGACAGCAGGATGATGGCAACAGAAAGGGAATGAAAAAATGTGTGTGAAAGTCATAGTGTAGTAGAGACAAAGCAGAAAGACAAAACAACAAAAAGGGGATGGGTGATGCTCTGTCTAGCTCAGGAGTAATAGAGAAGAAAAAGGTTCCCTTGTTGCTGCCCTTTCCTTCACCTGCCTCTGACTGCTTCTGGGACCAAAGTAGGAATGGAAGCATGCGCTTTATAGGGCTGGGTCCCACTAAATGCAGGCTCATATCATTCTCCCTGCTTGGTTGAGTCTGAGGACAGTGAGCCTCCTTGGGAGCAGAAGCTATTCCCAGAAGCAGAAGAAGTGAAAGGCAACTCTCTAGCACAGCATGGGATAGAGGCATGTGACCATCTCTTATGGTCACTTTGTACTCTCCTGAACGTTTCTGTGCATCTGTGCCTAGCTGAGTCTGGGAATTTTGTCCAAGGAATTAATTTGTTTGTCTCAAGCTACACATGGATCTTCTTAAATATCAAGCAGGAGGATGATGAATTGGTAAGTAGGTAGAGAAGGATGTAGGCCACTGGGAGACTTGTCATTCGGTCTCTTCAACCTTGTCTGCCCTCTGCCTACCCCTCCTGTTCCAAGAAGCCCTCTACTCCCTGGTGGTGTTTCACTTCTGGATTTTTGATCCAGGGAACCCAGGTCTCTCCACCACCCTCAGGGAGGGTAGAGCTCCACACAAAGTGATATCTATGTCAGCATCACCCAGAACTTTAGCCCTCAGCCTTGGGCAGGTCAGCCTCCAGGGAAGCCTGGGACAAATGAGGGAACAATTCAGGAATAACAACAGATAGGGGAGGAAGGCTGGTGCCACTGGAATTAGTCATGGGATGCCTTCCTGGAGTAATCCAGACGTTCAGGCAAGTGAAGACAGGCCAGATCAGGTGAAAGAGAGGAGCAGGTCAGAAGGAAAGGTGGCCTGAAAGAACAGCTGAGCACACCAAGGAGAAGGCAGGGCCTGTTTTCCTCCCAGAGGATCAAAGGTGCCTAGTCTTGCAGAAGTGAACAACAGGAGTAGCTCAAGGTAACAGCGGGTGATGGTGAATGTGATGGTGAGTTTTAATTATTACTTGACCCAATGTAGAATAACCTGGAAATGGAGTCTCAGTGAGGAATTGTCTACATTAAGTTGGCTAGTGGGCATGTCTGTGAGGGAGTTTCTTTTGTTTTTATTTATTTTTTTTATTTTATGTATATGAGTGCATTGCCTGCATGTGTGTACATGCACCCATGTTGTTCAATGCCCGCAGAGGACAGAAGAGGCCATTGGACCCCTAGAATTGGAGTTAGCACCATGTGGGTGTTGGGATTCAAAGCCAGGCAGGTCTTCTATAAGAACAGCCAGTGTTCTTACCCGTGAGCTATCTCTCCAGCCTCGTAAGGGAGTTTCTTTATTGGGTTAATTGAAATAGGAAGACCCACTAGAATGTGGGCAGCACCATTTCATGGGCTGAGCCCTGGACTGAATGAAAAGGAGATGGCGAGCTGAGCACTAGCATGCATGCATTAATTCACTGCTCTGCATGCATGCATTAATTCACTGCTCTCTGCCCTTGACTGTGGATATGAAGTGATCAGTTGCTTCAAGTTCCTGCCACCTTGACTTACAGCAATGATAGACTATAACCTGCAGCTGTGAGCTAAATAAACCCTTTCTGCCTTATGCTGTTTTTGTCAGGGTATTTTCATAACAGCAGTAGGAAACAAATCTAAGACAGTGACCATGGAAGGGAAAAGATCTTAGTAGGTATTATGTACCTTGCATAGGCAGATTCATTTTGGAAAGTTCTGCACAAGGGATTCCCTTCTAACCACAGCTCTTCCAGCTTCAGTTCTTTCACTTTCTCCAACTCCGAGACTGACCTCAGCTAAGAAAGATGGGATAGAATTTGTAAATCTTTTACAAGGAAAAAGAGACACTGGGGCATAGAAAGTACAGCCCCCATCCTCACCTACTGGTACCTTTGCCTGCCTCCTACCATCATCCTGGTGTGTACTTCAACCCACCCTTAAGCAAAATCTCATCTGGCTTCCCCTTCTCACTTTATTTTTGGAGAGGTTCAGGATCTTGACTTGAGGTGCCTTCTCTACCACCTCAGACAGCCCATCCAGCTGGTACAGTTTGTTGTTGCACAAGTTCAAGGACAACAGCTTGTGGGGAGGAAGAGTTAGAGTTATGATTACTATTCTTCTGCCTTGGAGACCAATATTCCCTGTATTCCAACCTTTATAGCTCTGTATTTAAATAATAATACTTGGTCTATGGCCTCACCTCAGGGATATTGCTTTGAATAATCTGCAGTGTAGCATTCATGCAGCATCTCCGATTCAACATCATGTCAATATCACAGCTCATCAAGTCTTCAGAAAATGGAATAAAATGAATCAGAAGGCTGTCAGAGGTCCATTTGTACTGATGTACAGACAAATCTCGTCCCCACGTTTCCACCTTATTATGTTTTCCTCTCAAAAAGATCCATCTACCTTTACATGTCCTAGAATCACTTGAGTCAGTTATACCTCGGTCAAAGCGGAACTTTCGGAGATCCAGAGATTTCTGGGAGACATCATACCGCTTCATCATGGTCAACTGTAGAGACAGAGATGGAGAGAGTGGCTCTGAGGCTCTGGAGAACATGGTTTCAGGAATTTAGGAGTGATGGGAAAAAGAAATGGGCCTGAGAAGTGGATGCACAACATGCCTTGAGTCTGCATTACCTTTATCTGTTCCATTTGTTTTGGTGTGAAATAACTCTTCACAGAGTAGGGTACAATAGAAGGTCTGACAAAGATAATTATCTGTGAGAAAGAAAGGCAGAGTAAGTATCAAGACCTCGAATTTCTAAGATGATGCCCAACCCCTGGCTAATCCCCACTCATACCAGGACTAGGTACAGAGAATGCCTCTAGCACACACCTTTTGGTTTTCCTCATCACAAATCTTGAGGCTGGCGTCCTTTAATGCAGAGGCAGTGCTAGCATCCTGAACAAAGAACCGGGCCTGGTTTTTGTCATAGTGGAACTACAGGCATGGAAACGTGGAAGCAAACATGTTAGGAGCCAACAGTTGCTGCTAAGCCAGGCATCTCACCCTCCATCCCCCTGTTCACCATCCTCCCTTACATCGACGGGGGTGAAGGGCACACTGCAGATGCTCATGATTGAATTCATTAGCCATGTCTTGTCATAGTTTCTTCCACTTGGAATCTAAATTTACAAATAAGAAATAAGAAAGAGAGACAACATGGAATTAGGATGGAGGACAGACCTAATCAAGTGCTATTTCCTGGCCCTCTATCTAGCTTCAAAGAACTATGAAGAGGATCTCTAACATGGTTCCTTGTTTTTGTGCCAAGAACAGATCTCCTGGATCCACTCTCTATCCATGCCCTAGTGCTTTTACAGGCAACCAACTTATTGTATTCAATATGATCTTTCTTCTTTCAGGTTCCAGAACATTCTCTGTAATCCAGACTTTGTTCAGACACTCACTGTGACCTTGAACCAGCTCTCACGGGTTCCATTTTGAGCATTGTAACTCATTTTACTCTCTTTGTGTTTTCTATCATCCCACGCAGAAAGAAAGGTTCTATCATCATCATTCCATCTTCTTTTCTTCTTATTGAGCCCCACGGCATAAGGAGCTCTGCATAAGGGAAAGAAATAAGGTGTCTATAAATGTTATATAGTCTTCTATGAACCTTCCTCTCACTAACACCACCAGGGTAACAATTAGGACTGCCTAACCAGTATTCGTCCCTTATCATTCTTCAGAGTGAAAGAGTTGCACAGTCCCAGTGGCTTCCTACAAACCATGCTACTTGGTAACTTTTACTATGTTACTTAGGAGTCCTCATGGATATCACTTATTACAATATTTCCATCATTTTCTTGGAATTAAAAGTGGAAGCACATACCCAGTATGCTCAAAATTATAGTCCTTCCTGTCAAATTTATGCCAGGTATAATTTCTGCCCCTTTGTTGAAAAACTCTCCTGTTATCCATGGAGTATTCTGAAATTGGAAAGAATACAAGTTTAAAAACACACCAACAGTCTGCTTACCACATACCACCTCATGAACTAGCCGTTCGGTAGCAAGCAAAGTGCTAACTTGCCCACAAAACCAATCACACAAACCTCAGAAATCAAACTCCCGCCAGTCCAGATATGAGAGAGCCTTATCTCACAGTTGGCACCATCAGAATAGTTTTCAAGAGGAAGCAACCATGTTGAAAATTTTAAAGAGTGGAGCAAGACTTGTAATGAGCATGGAAGTCTGTGCATGTAAATTAGACTACGTACCAGTCAATTACCAGGAAGCTATCTGAACCTTGCCTTCTGTCAGGATTTTCTAATAGCTACAGAGAGATCTGGGAGGTAACTTCTCTCACTTTCCAAATCCTGTCAGCCACTGAACTGTCTCTGTGGATAGTCAGTAAGTTGTACTTTCTTTGCTGGTGAAGTACAAGCTTTATTGACAGCAGGGACTGATGCAATAGTCTATTAAACAGTCTCTGAGTTTCACACTTCCCTTCCATATCACTCAGATTGAGCTATCCAGAGCACGCTTCTTCTCTATGACCCTACAATGTTTTCCACCCAGGGGACAACTCTTTATAAATCCAGGTCTTCTATAACAAGGATCTGAACCACAGACTAGGATGATAAGCTCTAACCACAATTTCCAAGTGCTTAGAGATTTTTCCTGTTATCCTTGTCATTGATTTCTAGTTTGACTCCCATTATGGTCAGGGAACATACTCTGTGGGATTTCAGGGCAGAGCGTGATCAAACTATATGATATACTTGAAAGAAAATGTTTATGAAATGCATCACTACGTACAATGAATATCCATATAGTGTTGAAAGAAGAAGAGTGGTTTGAAAGAACAGTTATGTTTTTGTAGTTATGCTTTACTTGCATAAAGGTATGCTTATAGGTAAGCTGTGGTTTTGTGAGGCATTTGGCAAGGCAGTACACTATTCTTGCTGATCCAATATTCAGTATAACAGAAAAAGTTCTTATCAATAATCAGATGAGAGTATCTTCTCTGTAATTAAAAAAAGCTGCATTACTTTCCACAATTCACCCAGCTTCTTCTGATCTCAGATTCCTCACAAGTTAAAAAAAATAGGAATCAGGGCTAACTACCCATTTATTTTTCTTTTCAGAAGGCATTTTGAACTAGGAAGGGGTTATATGTCTATAATCCCCAAACCTGAAAGGCTAAGGCAGGTGTGTGTTGAGTTGCAGCCAGCCAAAACTGAATAAGTTGTTCCAATCAGGAAAAAGAAATTCTGAGGGGGAAGAGGAAGACTGCAGTTGAGAAAGATCTTGCAGTGAAAACTCCTATGGACACAACAAATGAAACCAATTACTCAGGCACAAAACTACTAGAACAAAAGTTAAAATAATTAGGTGAGAGACCACAGTGCTTGCCTTTAGTGTAATAGCACAATAAAAAAGATGCAGTGAAGAAGGCAAGGAGGAAAACGTCTATAACCATTCTCCCTCAAAGTCCAAGAAGCTCAGAATGGAGAGGGATGTTTCATAACTGGAGGAGACAGAGAATTAAGTTCAGACCTTACACTTGAAGCACTATATCAAGCCTGTTTCCTCAAAACCTACTGTTGGATAAAGCCCCACAGCTCCTACCACAAAGCTATTTATTCCCATCTTGAGATTTGAGAATGGTATTAAGCTACAAAGCAGGGCTATCTCAACTATCTCTTCTCCATCATCTATCTAGAGGCAGAAGGGGTACAGAAACTGATCTGTAGGTAACAGCATGAAAGCTTGCTTAGGGCCACTGCCAGCATACAAGTACCAAAACTTACCATGTAAAGAGCCATTAAACTTGCTCCAGCACAAGGTGGACACTTAGGCACTTTCGGGACAGTCCTGAGTTTTTAAGATTATTTATTTTTATTTTATGTGTATCAATATTTGCTCACATGTATATATGTGAACTTTATGTATGCCTGGTGTCCACTGAGGCCAGAAGTCAATGTTGGATCCCTTGAAACTGGAGATATGAATGGTTATGGGCTGCCATTATGGTTCTGGGAACTGAGCAGTAAGTGCTCTTAATTTCTGAGTCAGCCAGAATTGGGTCTGGGAAGCACTCGGCTGTTTATATACTGAGACTGCAGGCCACTGCAGCCATAAACTCAAAGGTGATCCAGTTTAGCACTATCCTTGGCCAATGGACAGCCTCCACTACCTGACTCCTAATTTGGGGTAGCATAGTTATCACCAGGCCACTATTGATACTGAACAGAAGCTAATGTCTCTCATTTCTAGGCCGGAGTGCTTTTCAAGCCTCTGAAACATCTCTAGTGCCACAAGAAGACCCGGCCTCTATCTGATGGAATTATTTTCCAGCTAGCATCACCTGGGGCTGTTTGCAGCAGTTATTCAGGCTGATTATAGGGCCATGAGTCAAATTAAACAATGAACAGCTCATAGGAGTATGAATCTTGGTCACAACTCATGGTTTTGCTGGTCTTGGTGGGCTGTGGACTCAAGAGTATGGTATGATACAGTTTGGTGGGTTTAGTGGACGTGCTGGGCCATCTATGGTGACTGTACTCAGAACGAGGCAGAATTTTTTAATCTCTGACTCAGACCTACTGAATATGGACCTAGCCCCAGGGAAAAACTCCTTTAGGTAACTATATCTTTTTGTCCTGAACAATGTAATAATCATCTTCAGAATTAACCTGGGATGGATTGTTCTCCAATACTGAAAGATTGGCAACCCACAAATAACAAATTCCAGGCAAATTAAGACTTGGGCACCACCTAGTAAGTACACAAATACTGGAAATGATGACTATAGGCTTAGAGAAAATATGCTATCTACTTAGGATTTCTGAAAAGACTGGCAGAAAGGCAGGACCAAAGATCTGATCCTTCATTGCACAGACAATCTCATATGCTAACAAATACTAAGAACTTTCAGGAAACCATGAATTCACTTAATACTCAAAGTAAGATTTCAGAAGCTGAATGGACAGTAATCAGTAAAGGAAATTTTATAATTAAAATACTTTTTCTAAGAAAAGAAGGGCACAGTTTCTTTAGAAAAAGCAGAGAAATATTTTAATATTCTATCAGAGAAGTTTAAGGATGTGTAAGCAATTACAAACACCAAACAAAACTTTTTTTCTTCCCTCTCTTCAGCCTTCCTGTTTTTGTTTTTGTTTTGTCTTTTTGAGACAGGTTCTCTCTGAAGCCCTATCAGGCCTGCAACTTACTATGTAGATCAGGCTGGCCTTGAGCTCAGAGTTCATCCTGCCTGTGCCTCCCAAGTGCTCTCACGCCTGCCCCCCTGCATGTTTATTTTAAACCCTTAAGTACAAGATCAAGGAGTATATTGGAATCAAAAGAGAGATTCTAAGAGCATCAGAAATCACAAAGAAGGTGATAGAACACTAGAAAAGTACAGAAAAAAAGAAAGACAATGCTGGAATAAGGAATTGGCAGCAATACCGCTCTAAGTACACTTGCCCAGTTGTGTGTGTGTGTGTGTGTGTGTGTGTGTGTGTGTGAATACGAAAGTCTAATTTAATGTATTTTAAGAAGTTTTTATGGTATTACTTTTAGTTGTTTTGCATTTATCTAGCTTTGTTTGCACATTTTTCTTCAGTATTCAGCCTTTAAAACTCTCTTGCTCCCTTTTCCTCCTCTTCCTAATATTCATCTCATCTTTCCCCCTTTGTAAAATTTAGTCTTGATTCTCTTTTCTTCTTCAAATTTCCTTGCCCCAAATGAATCCACAGATAGTCATTCCAACAGATGACAAATAATAGCACACAAACGCAAGAAACATGAAAATTCAAGGTAACATTATTGTTCTAAAAGATAAATGAATTCAAAGAGGATACAAGCAAGCAGATGAATGAAGTTAGGAAGTTAATTCAGGAACCAGATAAGAAAGCCAATGAAATAAATTAGAAACTCAGTCAGGAAATTGAGATTTTTTTTTTAAATTAGAGAAGCATTTCATTACAACAGCATTAACCTATTCAATAACATTTTTCTGAGCTAGGGTACATCTCTTTCAAAATTGGCTGTACATTTTTAGGTTTACAGATGGATTATTATGCTCGTACAATCTTTTACTCATTATAAACTCTATAAGACATAAAATTAAATGAGGTTTTAACGTTTAAAAAAGATCTCCACTTCGTTGTTAAAATACACAGTTTCATACAGAAAAATTCATTTTAAGGCAATTGACATTGAGACGTTTTCACATGCATTTCTAATCTCTATATATATGACTATTACTGGTCACAGTCGCTTACTTTCTGAGTTCCTTGGCATCTGAGTATGAATATAAACTCGTCAGATAGACAGCCTTACTCTCCCACTAGAGCCTCCATACTCTGTCATCCCTGCCACTGTCCACTGTGTTGTCAGGACCCCCATCTATTCCCCCCATCTGCCCTTCTGGTAAATCCAGTCAGCCAGAGGTCCCTGCTCCAGGAGGATCAGCGGTTCCTCATCTACGGCAATCCATTGTCAGTATTCCTTTGGATAGAATTGGGGTCTGCTGTTCATTTTTCCAGTAGTATGTTCAGAAATATTGAAAATGAAAATATCAATGAATGAAATAAAAATACAATGGAAAACTTCACCAATATGCCAAATCCAGCAGAAGAAATAATATCAGGAATGAAAGAAAAGTTTACAGAACTTTTACATTCAGTCACCAGTAAAGGAAACTAAAGAAAAGAGCTCCTGGAGAGGTGGCTCAGTGGTTATGAGCACTGGCTGTTCTTGCAGAGGATCCAGGTTCGAAACCAGGCACCCACATGGTGGCTAACAACTGCCCATAACTCCAGTTCCAGGGGATTTGATGCTCTGTTCTGTCCTTCATGGACACTGCACAAAACGGATGCACTTATAGACATGCAGGCAAAACACTTGTACACATAAAATAAAAATAAATAAATTTTTAAAACTTAAAAAAGAAGACAGAAAATTGCCATAACTTTCAAGAACTCTAGGAACTGATCAAGAGACCAATAGCAAGAATCTGTGGGGTAGAAGTAACTGAAGCAGAAACTATAAGCATAGAAAAATCAATAAAATTATAACAGAAAATTCCCTAAATTGAGGGAAAGAAATGGAAATCTAAGAACAAAAGACATTTGGGTACCTTAAATAGACATGACAAACAAAGAACCTCCCTACAACATAATATACCTAAAAAATTAAAGTTACAGAACAAATTATTTAAAGCTACATGAGAAAAAAATGCCTCGTACTAAAGAAACACCAGATAAGAACACACCAGAAATGAAATTATAAACCAATTCTTCTGATGAGTACATAAAAATTTTCAATAGAGTACTTGCAAACCAAGGAGCTAGGAGGAAGTTGGTCATTCAGTAATGCACTTGCCTTACAAATGTGAGGGGCTAAATTTGATTACCAGAATCCATATTTTAAAAACCAGGTATGATCTGGGGAGATAGCTCAGTGGCACACAGAAGGCCACAACTGGCCAAGTTTTAGAGAATAAGAGACTGTAGAGTATAGGATAGGACTCCTATATGGAAGGACCCTCACTCACTCACCCGTGGCTCAGGGACCATTGCAGAAGAGGAAGAAGAAAGATCCTAAGTGCCAGGGCTGGTTCATGAACATAAGGAGGCTTCCAGGCCACTGGAGGCTTGCTCATGTGAGCCTGTGACCACAGTGGCGTTGAGTGTGGTACCCATGTTCAATTAAACAAGGGCCCAAAGGGGAGATGAGAAATAGGTGGCAGGCCAGCACTAGACTGAGAACTATTTGAGACTGATTGCTTATGGGTGAGGGAGAGAATGACTTACATACTTTGGCTTACTAGACCCCAGTGGACACATTTACACTGAAGGATATTTGGGTACAAACATCTGAAAGAATAGGACTCAGAATGTATGGCAGAGTGCATAGGGTTCAGTGGGGGGATGGGGGGAGGCATGGATGGAGGAAGTGGTCTGGATTTGAGTGGGAAATGTTGAATGAAATTTTAAAAGTTCAATAAAAAATAAAGCAATTGTATTAAAACACTTTCCCGAGGGGGAAAAAAAGAGTAAAAGATGAGGCTGGAGAGATGACTCAGTGATAAGAGCACTGGCTGATCTTGCAGAAGACCAGGTTCTGTTCCCAGCACCCACATGGCTGCCGACAACCATCTGTAACTCCAGTTCCAGACTGGAATCTGATGTCCTCTTCTGACCTCAAGGGTATTGCGTGACATGGGTGCACTTACATACATGCAAGCAATACACTCATACACATAAAATAAAAATAATAAATAAAATAAACAAAAATAAGTAAATAAAAAACAGTAAGGGAACTCAAATGGGGAAAATGGTGGGGAAGATATGGGAGGACTTAGATGGGAGTGAGTGCAGGTGGATTTGATTGATACACATATGCATGTCTGAAATTCTCAAACAATAAATTTAAGAAAATGAAGAAACTGAAGACAACACTAGAAGTTAGAAACACAACCTATACTCATGGAGCAGAAGAATTAATATTTTGAAAATGTCCCTATTACTGAAAGCAAGCTACAGATTCAACACAATCCCTATGATAATTCTAACATTTTGAACAACTAGAAAAAGAATCCTAAAATTTATATGGAAGAAAAAAAAATCTGGAGTGACCCAAAGCATCCTAAGGAGGGGGTGGGAGCACAATGCTGAGATAGTATAATAGCTAGTTTCAAATTATAATACAAAATGATAGTAACAAAACCAGCATAGTATTAGCACAAAGGATACACAAATACCAGTGGAGTAGAACAGAGGACCCAGAAATAAGCCCCACACAGCTATGAACACCTATTTTTTGGACATGTGCCAAAAGGATACATTACAGAAAAGACAGCCTCTTCAACTAGCTGTACTGAGGAATTTGGATAGCCATATGTATAAGAATGAAACTAGATCCCTATATCTTGCTCTGTAGAAATTAATTTAAAATATTATTTAATATATGACTTGATACTCTGAACTGGAAAACAAGGCAAACACTTCAAAAATAGACAAAGACTGCGAAAACATAAATAAATAAAAATAGTCCAGGTGGTAACTGCAATAAATGGCAACTGGGATCTAAGGAAATTCCTTGTGGACAACAAGGGAAACAATGAGCAGAACGAAGAGACAACTTTCAGAATGACTGAAAGTCTTTGACATCTATGCATCTTCCAGTGAACTGATATTTAGAATCTATATAGAGAGCCAACAAAATTAAACACTTAAAAGAAATCAATCAATAAATAGGAAAATGGGACTAGTGAGATGGTAAAGCAGCAGGTAAAGACACTTGTCACCATATGTGTTTGATCCCTGATTCTCTAAAGGAGTCTTCTGACTTCCACATGTGCAAACACACAAAAATAAATAAATAATAAATAAATAAGTAAATAAAATGTTAAAAAAGAGAAAACAGAGAAAATTCAAATGGTTCATAAATATATGAAAAAATGTGTTCAACATCCTTAGTCTTGGGAAAATGCAAATTATAACTGCTCTGAGATTATATATCACCGCATTGAGAATGGTTATCATAAAGAAAATGACAACAAAAGTGATAAAAATGAAGGGAAAAGGAACCTTTATATACTGCTGGTAGAAATGTATACTGGTACAGCTACTGTAAAAATCAGTATGAGGGACATCTGAGTACACAAAGTTGACTAGCCCTTAACATATATATGACAGAATGCATGAAATCAGTGGGGAGGATATGGCGTGGTGCAGATGGAGGAGGGGATATAAAGATGATTAAGATGTTTTGTGTGAAATGCACAAAAATTCAATGAAAATTTACAAAAAAAGTAAAAAGAAAGCTGGGTGTGGCGGCACATGCCTTTAATCCCAGCACTCGGGAAGCAGAGGCAGGCGGATCTCTGTGAGTTCAAGGCCAGCCTGGTCTCCATTAGCGAATCCAGGCCAGCTGCACCTACAGGGAGACTTTATCACAAAAAGACTGGAAAAAAAAGTAAAAAGAAAATCAGTACGTAGTTTCCTCATAGAGCTAAAAATAGAGGTTCCATATGATTCTGTTATATCACCTCTGGGTATATAACCAAAGGAATATCAATTGGCATACCACATAAATACTTGCAAAATCATATATACTATGGTGCTATTCACAACAGTCAAAATGTGGAATCAGACTACATACCAACAAATGAATAAATGAAGAAAATAAATATGGTATATGTACAAAATGGAGTTTTATTTAGCCATAAACAACAAAACTATGTCATTTGTAGGGAAGTGTATAGAACTGGAGACCATAATACTAACTGAAATAAGGTGGAGCCAGAAAGACAAATATGAGACAAATATTGGATGTTTTTTCTCATATGCAGGACATAAACATAAACAAACACATAGATAGGTGGCATGAAAGTAAAAGTAGTGGTGTCTAGTGTAGGGTGGAGATGGGACAAGAGGCTTTAATTATGGATGAATATGAATAAAATATAATGATCTACATTAATGAAAATGTTATAATAAACCCATTATTCTGTATGCTAAAAAATAGAATCATTAGGCTATCAAAATTACATTGAATTCTCTTAAAATGCTAAACGAGCTTTCTGCATTTGCTTGGGATTAAGCACAACTTTGCTATTCTGCATGGTCTGTTTTAGTTTCCTACTGGTTTGAAAGATTATGCTCTTCCCCGCCCCCTTGGATATATCTATTAAATCTGAAATTTTACATTGTCAGCATCCATTTTTCCCAATACCATGTGTTTTTAATCTTTTCAGTGACTTCAGGCATTACAGACTCTGTAGCTGAGTGGTAGAGGGTTTGGTCTAGGCTCTGGCTTCAGTCCTCAGCTCCGAAAAAAAAGACAAAAAAAAAAAAAAAAAAAAAAAAAACAAACCCAAAATAACAAAAAATGGTTTTCTTCACCTTCACTATAGTTGTCTCCACCTGAATTGCCAGAATTTTTATCATTATTCTGTGTTTCTAAAACATTGACATTTAGTGTTTTTGTTCAAATCTGTATGACCTGTTACTAGTCTTATTTAATATCTGTTCTTATTTTTGTTATTCTTCCATGACAAGATAGAAAGACATGAAAATATATTTTTCTTAAATAGACTATCAACTGACAGTCTTTTCTTTTATTGCCTGCTTGGAATTTTTATAACGCCTATCCTTGAATAAATGGATATTCAAATATCCAACACAGTCTCTTGTTTGGAAAAGATCTGTGGCTTAGCATGGTTAATGCTTTGATTAATTTTAATTACATCTATTTATTTGTGTTGGGAGGTGGTTTGGGAGGACTGGCATATACCATGGACTGTGTGTGAAGGTTAGAAGACAATTTGCAGGAGTCGGTTCTCTCCTTCTACAGCATTGGTTCCAGAGACTGAACTCAGCCTGTCAAGCACCTTTATCAGTTGAGCCATGCCACTATCTCAATAGCTGGAGTTTTTGATAATGACATCAGTGTCTATTCAATTTAACTATTGGGATGTTGACTAAGAAAGAGGGAAATGAATCCCCAAATAATGGAACTTTCTACATATACATATATATATATATATGTATATATATTCATTCATACACACAGGCGGACTCAGAGACAGACAGACAGACAGACACACACACACACACACACACACACACAAACACAGAATTTCACTGAAGACAAAGACACCATCCTGTGTTATAGGAGGAAGGACACTGACTTTCAACTCAGACATATCTTGATTCAAATCTTGGTATTGTAATTTTAACCATATCATTAATTCATTCATCTAGAAGTAGTCAGTGCTACTATTTGCCAAGTGTTTCCATTTTCTCCAGTTCCAAGCACTAACCTGATTGAACTGTCCTGTCTAATAACCTTCATTTGACTGGGGCCCTGTAAGTGACTAAGTGGATAAATATGAATCATATGTGCTACTACTGGGCCAGAACACCTTGCTAGTTTAAGACCCTCTAGGGCTCTCTGCTCCTCTGATACAGTCACAGACCATTTTGTAGATGGTGTCATTGCCATTAATTAGGGTACCTAAGTCATTTCAATAGAAATTACTCATGTCCAGGCTGAAGAGATGCCTTAGTAATTAACAGCACAAACTGCTCTTCCAGGCGACCCAAGTTCAGTTCCCAGCAGAAAAATTGGGTGACTTACAACCACCTGTAACACCAGCTCCTGAGAAGTCTCATACTTTGGTTTCCATGTACACCTGCAGTCATGTGCATATACACATGTATCAATATGCACATAATTTAAAATAAAAATAAATATTTTTAAAAAATGGATCACTTAGGTCCTAACATTCCATACCCAGTGAATGATGTGCATTTGCCATGTGAAATAACAGAATTGACTCCATTTTGTTCTAGCTGACTTTTGCTTTACCCTGTGCTTCTGCCCAAGCACTCCACCTTTATGCTTATCAACTGCAGCCAGCCAGCCAGAACATTCCATGCACGCTTCACCTGTAATTTCAGAGGGTACATTGTTTCTATAACTCTGGGAAACTTAAAAGTAGCCACGTAATAATCCTCCTACCCAGCTATCCCTGCATCTCCATGGAGCCCACTGTCTCTCCAATTCTGAGAAACTTCTTTTTACTAACCAAAACTTTTTTTTTTAACTGATAATCTCTTTGTTAACCGATCTGCTCCTGGTCCTGTGTAACTATGGTGATCTAATGTATGATTATTGGCTTTTTTGAAGCTTTGTAAACCTGACTCTGCCTTCCCTGGGGGGCAAGAATTATTTTGGGCATTACCTCCTCTTTGACCATCAGCTATTAATAAAGGACTTCTAATACGACTATCACTATGTGGCTTTCCTTTTTGCCTCTTGTCCAGAGGCCCCAGTGAGATTGTCACTCAGGGGCTCAGTCTTGCTCTAGATCTTCTCACCTTGAATAATTGTTATAGGGGAGGTGCCCTCTGAGAACTTTCAGGGCCCCAGGATTCTCTCATCAGAGCCAGACAGTCCCAGAATGACAGCTGTATGATCCCCAAACTAAAACTGATCGAGTCCTGGTCCTGTTATTTCTGGTTTGGAGCTCCATTCTGGTCTGGTCTGGTATTTAGTAACGGGAGTGTGATCTTGATGAAGACCCTCTCTTGACCTTTCTCTATTACCAAGATGTTGGCTGAAAAGGTCTGGCAAAGAATTTGGTGCACCATTGGTCTCTGTTCACATCTGTTTTGTGTACATGAATAATTACATGACTGAATGAGTGATTGCACATGTGGATTAAGCAAGTTCTCTGGACAGCATCTATCCAGAGGGTCTTGTCTTTTGTCTTGTCTATTGTGGAATGAGAGGATGTCCTTGTTTCTTTCAACTGCTGTCCTGTGACTTTTTGTTTTTCCTTCCTCCCTAATTCTCGTTGGAGACTGGGAAACTAGCCTGCCCTTGGACATTAGTAGGTCTGGTAAATTCTGTGTCTCTGCATCCTGCTGCAGCTTTACAACAGCTGTCTGTTCTCACAGGCTTGAGGCTGTTTTGTAGGTTTCTGTTCTCTCTCCCTCTCTCTCTGTCCCTCTCCCACACCCAGGACACTCCCTCTCCCCCTGTCCCTGTAGCCCCGGCCTTGTCATCTCTCCTCTCAGCAGCTCTTTCTCTTCTGCAACCTTTTTCTCTGAAGTTTTCTGCAATCTTTTACTCTGAGGTTTTTCTGCCACTGCTGTTGTGGGGCACTTTTTCTCCACCTTGCCCAGTCTGCTGGTCTTATTTAAAAAGAAAATTTGAGTGACACACTCTTAGCTTTGGGTTGATGAAACCTAATGGTCAGTTAATACATCCCAAAGAAAAGCTAGTCTTTCCATCTTCCACCCCTGGTTGAGTTCCTCCCCCATCTCCCCAGGCCCTCTTCTATGGGGAAAGGGGAGAAGGGATGAACACAGCTTGAGGCTTACAGCCAGGATGCTGCCCACTGAAGCCTGTCTTCTGCCCCTTCTGTACTGATAAAATGAAGGGGGAAAATGAATGGGTTTCAATCAGTCTGAATTTCCCCTGTCTGAAACTCATTTCTCTTCTTTGAAAATACTGTTCCTGGATGTTAGGATGGTGATGAACTCTCTATGGCCCTCTTCCGTGTACCCCTTTCTTCACCCTTCTGAGGGCATGGGGTGGCATTTATCTCTAGATGACTCTTCTTAAGGAAATGCTGTTCTACTTTGCCTTATTACTAGAAAGAAAAAAAGGAGTCCACTCACTTTCAATCAGCTCAATATGTCTATTTGATCCTCCACCTCCATCATCAGATATGCTACTCAGGAACTCAGGGAAGGCAGGAATAGTAAGACTAGTGTATTTGGGACTAACCCTCGTATAGAAGGATGGAATAGAGTATGGGGAAAGCCTCAAGTTTTTAAATTTTAATCCTGTCTCAAAAGCAAAAAATAGTTTTGCCAAAAAATAAAATGCCTGATTGTACCAGAATATAAAAGGAGACAGGTAAAGTCCAACTTGAGGATATATAGTAAATTATGAAGAGAAAATTTGAACTTTATTTGCTTGGTTTAATTTGGTTAGATTTCTTTATCAGAAAAAAAGATACGATTCTTTGATGCAAAATGTTTGTTTAAAATAGGATTATATTCTTAAAGGAGAGGGGAGGGAGAACTAATTTCCTGTGTCATCCCGGATTTATAGTAATGGGACTTTAAAAGGATTATAAATAAATCTCCTTGCTAGAAGGTGAAGCATGAAACAGTGCTGTTTTTCCTTCCTGTATCTATCCCATCTTCTGATCTTGGGGGTTGGATACTTCCATCTGTTCTTTGTCAGAGACTTTCTCACCTTGTAGTCCTACTGGCTTGATCAGGACTGATTGGGTATACACGTGAAAAGCCATGGATTACATGGCAGACCTCAGACCACCCTTTCTGCCCCTTCCCTTCCATTCTGGCAGTTTTCCCAGTCCTCCTTGAACTTCCCATAAATGGATCTGGGGAATATTAAAATGAAAAAAAACTGAGTAATTGCTAATACTGGTGGGATACAGTGATTTTCAAAGTCTTTCATCCTTCATTCTATCATTGTTCAAAAGCTATTGCTATTGCATTTCTGTCTACAGGGGGCACTTGTCCCTTGGGTTCTGGCCTGGGTTCTGACTGAAAGTTGCTGTGAAACTATGGCTGTTCTGTGGACTCCTGCATGTACTGGCAGTACCCTAAATTCTAAGACATTTGCCCATCACCTTCTCTGTCTTGCCAGGGTTCCTGTTACCCTTGTCTACAGCAGGCAGATCAGTACCCCTAACAACCCCCAGTTGTACTGTGAAAGAAGGTCCAGGGGTATCTCCCCTCAGTGCCAGTTACTTAGTGCTGTGTTACTTACCCAAGATGCTATAAATATGTGCAGGTGCCCTACCAAACTTTGGCCCTCCTCCCTCATCTGCCTTCTGCCCTGAGCCCCAGCCCTGTCAGGGCCCCACAGGAGACATGCAGGACCTGTGGCTGCTCTGTTGCTACCTCTAGGTACCTTGAAAAAATGCCCAACACAAACCTTTCTTTGAAATGAGGGTTCCACTGTCTTTCCCCCACCCCCATGTATGCTGCATTGGGTTTCTCTCTTCTTTTTTTCCTAGGAGCTGAAGGTCTCTCTGCCTCTACTGCCCCTAACTTCAACCAATGGCCAGGAGATCCAGGACCTGGGATTGAGGGTCTTGAGTTGGACCTCATGACATGCACAGGACCAAAAGGGCCTGGAAACCTAAATTTTTTCTTGTCTTTTCATCTCCTCCTTTCACCTCCCACTTACATTCCCAACATGAGTGTAAACCTGGTTAGTCCCTTGCAGGTCCTGGCTGCTCCCAATCATTGGACACTTTTCACTGGACTCTTCTACAGTGAGAATCAGGGGTGCATCCCAAAGCCAAAACCACTGAGGTTCTTCAGGCACCTTTTGATCCTCTGGCTCCAGAACAAAAAATCAGATATGCAAATTCCTGGAGGCAGCAGGATATTGCCAACTTTGGACCCCTCTGCTGAGCAAGACCTCTCTGCTCAGTAATTGTTGGGGACCAGTGCTTAAAATCTACAGAGATAGAGGAACAAGGCTTTCCAACAAGCTTGGCCCTAACTGAAGCTCCGGCTCTGGTCTTGTCTGATGCCCACCTTTTCATTCATGAAGACTGGGGGATTGAAAAAGCCATGCTTACTCAGCTTTGGGGACCCTGGCAAAGGCCCATAGCACACTTATCCAAGTGCCTAGCTAGACCCAGTAGCTTCAAGAGGGCCCTCCTGTCTACACTCTACTGTCCTGCTGGTGAAGGAGTCTGACAAGTTTACCTTGGGCCAAGACTAACACCCCCCTCCATGCAATGTAGACACTCTTCTGGGTAGAGAATGGCTGATGCCAGATGCCTGAACCACTCAGCATCAGAGACTTCTCCTTCCTTGATCAGCCCTGTCTTACCTTTACCTTGGCAATGCTGATGCCTGACAATAATCAGGAGGTGACCCTACTTGAGTATGATCTACTGGATGTCTCCAAGGCCAGTTGCCCGGATCTCCAAGATACACACTTAGATGAGGCAGACACCAACTTATTCATGGATGGAAGCAGTTTCATGACACAGGGGACCCGGAAGGCCTGAGCCTCTATGACCACTTAACAGGATGCCATTTGTGCCCAAGTCTTGTGCCAGGACACCTTCACACAAAAGAGTAATCTGATGGCTTTCACCCAGGCTCTACATTGGGGAAAGGACAAACAGGCGAACTTCTTCACAGAGAGCAAATATGCCTTTGCCACCCTTTCATGGCCACTCTTCCTCCCCTCAGGGTCAAGAGTTCTTTCGGGCATTAGTCCCCTCACTGATCACCAGGTATTAATAAAGGACTGCTAATTTGACCATCACTATGCAGTGATCCTGGTTCCTCTCTGCCTCTTATGCCATGAAGGAATGATAATTATGACAGTTTAATTATTATAATGGTTTTGAGAAAATGTGGAAATTTTGTGTTAAAGAACAGGCCTTGTGTCTGCTCACACTGACATGTTTATGTAGCCAACTTACAAGAGTTAGGTATTTTATTTGTTGTTATAGGTAACACTTTTAAGAAACTTGTGCTTTTGTACTTATTTTTTGGAATCATACTGGAAACATGCTTATCAAATGAGAGTTTCCATAAAGAAGGAAAAAATAAAGACTGGTGATATAACTCAATGGTAGATTGTTTGCCAAGCATTTGCAAGAGCTTGTGTTCAATTCCTAGTATGACAAACACACCAAAAAGAATGAATGAAAAAGTGGAAAATTTTCAAGCAGGCAAGAGACTGATGGGTAACATGAGATACAATAAATTAAAAAATTCTGAAAGGGAAGAATAGATTACCATTATTAGTACACATACATACTATTATTCTTTATAAACAAGAGTATGAGGCATTATTTTTTTAGGTTTTGGAAAGTTCTATGTGCAAAAATACTACATTCACATTTAAATTTGAGACAAAGTATGACACATTAATTACCTTGAAGATGGTTTCTTAGGTTTTGGGAAGTATTTTTCTTAGATGGAAAAATACTGCATTTTTTTTAATTGGAGAAAGCACTCCTCTTTTATCATGTTCTATATTAGCAAAATATAAATTTCAATGTAAAAATCCTGTTACCTTCATTAGAATAGTTTCCATATTTCTGTAATGGTAGAGCATATTTTTGTTGGTGGTACATATCAGAATGAGTATTTTGCAAAACAAACTTGCAAGGCCTGAGATAAGAGAAAAATAAGATTGAAAAAGCTGCAATTAATAAAATATCACAAACTATAGTAGTTTAAACCTTTAGCAACATATTTTTTATATCTTATTGATTTTAGCCTTGAATTCACTGTGTGCACCAGGGCTGCCCGAAGCTTTCAGAAATCCTCCTGCCTCTTCCTGAAGATTGCTGGGATTACAGGCAAGGGCCACCACACCAAGCTTTAATACAGTATTTGAATACCTCTCACCTCCACAAACGTAAGCACTGCCATTTATTTTATTCATTTAATACTATTTTGCAAAATGACTAACATATAATTTTACTTAACATGATTTTTAAAAATGTCACTATTTCCACATAAAGGAATGGAATATTTTCAAGTGGTCATGAAAGAAGTGATGATTAGAAAATTGGAGGAGCAGAGAAACATGGTTGGACTGACTACAAGACATTCAGCTTCTCTATTACAATGAGATTAGGGTTCCGAACTCCATATGCCCTTTGAAAAGCAAGTGAACTTCAAGTAAATATGAAGAAACAAACTCTACATTTACACGATAGTACTTTCACATTTTTACTGACATATCCAATACCTTTAAAGATCTCCCTCTTTTTATGGAATCAAATAGGAGGCAGAAATCAAGATTGGATTTGAAATAATCCATAGAAACTAACATTAAGAAGTTAAGCAAAATAAGTCAAAACTCAGACAAATAGCATGTTTCCTCTTACGCAGCATCTAAATTAACACGTGTGTGTGTGTGTGTGTGTGTGTGTGTGTGTGTATGTGTGTGTGTGTGTGTGTGTGAAAGTATAGTGACTAAAGGGAGGAGGGGATATGGAAAATTAAGATTTTGGTAGGGGAGATGTATTCCCCCCATGATGCTTTCAAAGTTCTGAAAAATTCGTGAATTCCTCTGCCCCACCCTGCTCCCGCCGCTCCTGTTTTCCCAGAGATAGCTTTCCCAACAAGCTTCCCTTCCTGACAATGGCTTTCCCAAAGCTGGCTTTCTGGTTGCTGACTTCCCAGCTGTTGGCTTTCAGACAATTTTCCTTCCGCCGCTGGCCTTCTCTTACACTGGCTTTCTGATCTTGGCTTTCCTCTGCAGCTGGCTTTCCCAGACACTGGACACTGACTAACACCTGCATTCCCCTCGCTGGCCAGCTTTCCCCCTGACGCTGGCTTTCCCTGGGACACTGACTTCCTGGCACTGGCTCTCCCCAACGGCAGCTTTGGCTTTCTTTCCGCCGGCGGCTTTCCACTAACACCAGCCCCCGACCCCCACCGCTGGCTTTCCATAACACTGATTTTCCTGACGCTGGCTTTCCAGAAGCCAGCCCCCCTACCCACGCTGGCTTTCCTCTGACACCCACTTTTCTGACGCAGACTTTCCCTCAGCAGGCTTTCCTGAACCACATCTTTCTCCAACGGCAGTTTCGCACCGCCGGACACCAGCTTTCTCTCCAATACTGCCTACTGGAAGTTGGCTTTCCCTGGATGCTGGCTTTTCTGACCCCGCTTTTACCACAACGTCGGCTTTTCTGACACAGGCTTTCCCCAACGCTGGCTTTCCCTTGATTCTGTACCCCCCTCCCTTTACTGGCGTTCTCCACAACGCAAGCTTTATGACGCTGGCTTTACCCAGATGTCTGCTTTTGTGGCACAGGTTTTTGTAACGCAGGCTTTCCCTCAGCAGGCTTTCTCATCAAGACTGTTTCTCCCCCAGCCCCACACCCCCGACGCCAGCTTTCCCTACGCTGGCTTTTCTGACGCTGGCTTTCTCGATGCCAGCTTCCCGCCACCCAACACTGTCTTTCTGAAAGTGGCCTTCCCCCAACACAAGCTTTTCTGATGTTGGCCTTCCCTCTGCTATCTTCGCCAGCTCCTCACCCCAATCCCCCCACCCCCATGCTGTATTTCCCTTGACGCCTGTTTTCTCCAGATACCAGCTTTCCGCTCTGACCCTGACTTCCTGAGGAGGCTCTCCCCTAACGCTGGCTTGATGCCTACATTTCTGATGCAGGCTTTCCCCTAATGCCGCTTTTTCCCAATGCCAGCCTGCCTCCCACCCCCATCCCCGCGCCCCCAGCTTTCTCTCTGACAGTTACTTCTTGATACTGACTTTACTTGATAATGACTGTTTCCTGAAGCCAGCTTTACCACAGTGCTGGCTTTCCCGGACACTAACTGGCCCTTGGTAACGGCTTTCTCCTTTACG
>NW_008351466.1:199604-222607 GCF_000622305.1 Nannospalax galili | reverse complement strand
TTCCCCTGACACCGCCTTTTCTCTGATACCAGCTTTCCCTCAATGCCAGCTTTCCCTAGACGCCGACTTTTCACGCTGGCTTTCCCTCCTAAGGCTTTTCCCTCCCCTGGATCTCCTGCCACCATCTTTCACCTGTTGCCAGTTTTCCCCCTCGAGGCCAACATTTTTGATGCTGGCTTTCCCCTACACTGACTTCCGACTCTGGCTTTCCCTTGACGCCAGCTTCCTGCCTCCCCCTCAATCCCAACACTGACCACTGACTACCTGATGCAGCCTTTCCCTGGACGCTGGGTTTTCTGATGCTTGCTTTCCCCTGACTCCGACTCCAACTTTCCTGATGCTGGCTTTCCTTGACCCAGGCTTTTTTGATGGTGCCCCCCTAATCCCGCACGCCGACTTTTGTGATGAAGGCTTTTGCGACCCAAGCTTTCCCTCCACAGGCTTTTCCTGATGTTGGTCTTCCAGCCCCTGGCTTTCCCCTGGTGCCAGCTTTCCCTGACACTGGTTTTCCTGACACTGGTATTCCTGCCACCGGCCTCCCTCAACACTGCCGTCCCGATTTTGGCTTTCCTCGGTTCACTTTGGGGCCCCGGCTTTGCCGCCCCTGACTTTCCCGATGCTTGCTTTTCAGCCCCAACCATCAATCTCACTACCCCAGAACTAGATGTCCTGTGAGTTCAGGATCACATTCCCCCTCAGCACATTCTCAGCACACACATAAGATTTCTGTTAGGGAAGCAAAATTTCAACCACATTCAGAACGCTCTCCCTTTTACCTACCCCCCTCTCCTCCAGCTCTCAGCATCAGTGCCTTACTTGGTTACACTATTAAAGTCTGACTGAGTAAATCTGTGGTACAAACTAGTGTGCCTTTCCAGCAAAAACCATCAACAACAGCGGGATATTAAACTTTGTGATAAAGTTGAGCTACTGTGAGTCAGTCTAACTTCAGTATAACTAGTTTAAACTTGAGTGAGTACCCAAGCTGGAATCATACTACCCCTAAAGCTCCTACTGACTTCTCAGACCATGGAGGCCAAGCCACCTTTCAATATATTTAAAGTGGGGACTTCGGCACTTAACCTCAAAGAACGTGTATGACATAAGATTTTTAAAAAACCTCAGCTTTGGCACCCTACCTGGCTGCAAGATATTTCCCTGGAGAGGATGTTGTAATTGTGAGGCCACCTTGCAGTGTGACCACAGCAATGCTGCTGGTCAGTCTCCAAGAAAGAGACTTGTGTTTTATATGTGCTCCCTGCCTGAGTTCATGTGACTACGGTTTGAGAGCTCACTGAGCTCCACGTGAGCTTACCATGTTATATGACCTTAACATGTTATACAACCATAAAATTCAGAATCAGTCATAGAGTAGTGCTGGCTCATGCCACTTAAAGTTCTGTGCCTGTCCTGCCATAGTTGAGAGGCCCCTTGGCCAGGGAACATGAATCATCAGCTCAATAATTCACTTTCTACAAGAGGGCTGAGCCTGACACTGTGTGTGTGTAGTGTGTGTGTGTGTGTGTGTGTGAAAATAGTATCCGTATGACATTAAAATAATAGGCTGCTTATATAAGTTTGTACAGGCTGTCAATTTACTCCATTGGTACAGTGCTTGGCACGCAGATGGTTGGTGTTCAGTTCTCACAACTACAAAAATTGCAAAAACAGAAAAAAGATTGCGTATATGATGTGAGGTCTGAGGATTCTACATACTGATAGCTTGTAATGGACATGTGACAAAGTAATAAATGTGAGAAGCTGGGTGCCGTAGTCACTGAAAGAGTGAATCTACCATATAACCATATCAGCAACATAAACAGAGACAACATAACTGGTACACCTCTTCATTATTTTAGTGTTAACACAATGGCAATATCCATGTGACCTGAAGACTTAGGAACCCACAATGATCAAGAAAATATGTGTGGAAATGTGTATCATTCCTTTGTGAGTATGGACCTAAAGGGTGATAACCTGAACTTGCCATCTGACATTAGGGGAAGTTCACACAACACACACAGACCTTCTAAACCATGTCACCCTACCTGAACAGAGGCTTGGACTTCATATGTTCTCATGTTCATGTGTTCATGTGTCTCTGAAATGCAGTCTACATAGGATGACATCTTCTACCACTAGGAAACATGCAGCAATGAAGAGTCCAAGCAATACTTAGGAAACAGAGTAAAAAGGTAAACTTTTGTGTGAGAACTGTACTATGTTCTTACTAATTTATTTTTATTTTACTCTTTTGGTTTTGTACTTCCGGGAATCTAATTCAGGGCATTGCACATGCTAAACAAGTGTTGAGCTACTAAACACCCCAGCGCTCCTCTTGCTGCTTTACCAAATTACAAACATAGCACTTCACACAGTTTTACCATCTGACAGTTGGTCAGGAATTGCACTGGTCCCTCAAGGCTAAATTAAACTTTCAGCAGGACTATATTCTTTTTGGTATAAAAATGGTATACCAAATATACCATTTGGTGTAAACTGGCCCCTACCTCAGCTTCTGGAGGCCGCCAGTGTTCCTTGGCTTGTAACCTTTTGCTTCTCAAGTGGCTAATAAAGCCTTTCTTACAAGTTTCTTCCATACCAACTCTTTCTGCCATCTTCCAGTTAAGGATTCTTATAAAGACAGACTCTCCCCAGGTAATCCAGAATAATACCTGCTTTAAATTCCTCTGATTATTAACAATAATTTCCTTTTGCTTTGTAACCCAACATGTTCACAGGTTCAAGGGTATCTTTTTTTTGAGGGTGGGAGATCTTGCAGAGTCTTGGCATATCCACCATATGATACCAGAGGAAATCAGGGTCTCCTCTTGTGTTTCTTAGTCTCTTTAATGTAAAAAAGTTAAGGGCAGAATCAAATCAAAGCTCAAGGACAATTTATTAGAGTTTGAAAGGCAGGCAGACTAAGAGAACTCATGGCTGCTTGTAGGGACTGCACAAGGGAGGTGGGAATTCTGGGAAGGAAAAGGACACTAGCTTAAAGTTAACCCACCTTTCTAGGGGTGGTCCCTAAGTTAGGCCCTTTACCTGCTCAAATGAATTAGCTCTTTGCCACAAGCCCAAATATTTTTAATAATTTGCAGAGCTAAACATACAACATCTATTAGGGGACAATTGTATCTATTTGGCAAATACTTTTGATAAGTTATTCTGATTGTGAAAAGGTGGCCTCAGGACAGGGTATTGTGGACCTAAACAGAGACACAGCAGGGATCACTTCAAGAACAAAGTGGTTTTTGGGACAATTGGAAAAGGATGACTATATGGAGGGAAGGATCAATCCCCAAGGGAAAAACAGACACATTCAATCAAGGTCTGTGTTGGTTACCAGACCTCCCAATACTTCAGTACCTCTCAATACTTCAATACCAGGCTATGTCCTACAAGGATCAAGATATGGGGCATCATACAGAAGACTTGCAGACATCCTGGGGAGGGCACTGGACACAGGGAAAGAAGAGGCAGGGTGGTTGAAACCAGTAGGGTAGGATAAGAGTCTGGCTAATAGAAGCACAGAGTAAAAGTCCCAAGACAGGAGACTCCTGATAGTGGTCTGCACCAGTGAAAAGCAGAGACATGGGTGAGTTCGTTATGAGGACACAATGCTTTGCTGTGTTGGCTGCCCAGCTTTGTCTAAGGCAAGAAACTCTGCCCTGGGAAAATGAGGTTCCTAAGCTAATGATGATACAGTGAGTTAGAATGCCAAGTCATAGGGGATAGGAGGGATGACTCAGAGGATAAAACACTTGCTGTACAAATAGAGTCTGGATCCCCAGAACCCACATGAAAGCCAGGGAAGGTATGGCAGACATTTGCAATCCCTCTGTTTTGGAGGTGGAGAAGGGATCCATAGGGCAAGCTGGCTAACTATACTATCCAGAATTAGAAAGAGACCCTGCCTCAATAAATAAAATGGACAATGACTGAGGAAGATTGACACCTGATGCCAACTTCAGGCCACCACACACATGTGCAAACATGTGTGCATGGACCTCTCATATACCCCCACATATGTAAACACATATGCACATGTTGGCATATCACACACACACACACACACACACACACACACACACAAGAAAGTTAAGTCATATATTATTAGCACAGAGATATTTATAGCAGGTGGGAAAAGGCCTGACCATCATACACTGACAGCAGTTATGAGTCACCAATGTATGGATGGCACAAGACAGTAAACCATCAATCATCTAACACCATTTTCATTTTGGGGAGCTAAGGTATCCTGTTATCTAGCTCAAATTTGAATCCATGAAATCCAGGCCAAATCTATCTTCTGTAATAAGTGGCCTAAATATGTCTTTGCTAGCAGGCTCAAATGAAGGACCTGGGCTGGTCCATGCTTGTGGGTCAGTTTCATGAGATACTGCCTTACTACTCATAGGGACACTAGGTACTATTCCCTATGCCTGGCCTGAGGGGACTTTCCCATCACAAGGTGGGCTGATGCAGGAACAGGTACACAAAATTGAATAGGTACACAATAGGGCATTTTGGGAGTTTCTGTGACTACAAGAGATTTTCACCCTCCTCTGTGTTGTTCTAAAGTCTTTACATGCTACCTGGAACTGATGCTCAGTATCCCCACCAGTCTAATGAAGCCAATTCTGAGTATACATTGGGGAAGAAAGAATGTCCTTGGTGAACACTCTAATAAACTCCTTGGCCAGAATTTCTACCCTTTGAAACTGCTAAGCTTGCTTGTGCTGTGATGTCTAGAGGAGACATCGGGATAAGTTAAGGGAAATGGCCCCAGTAATCGGAACCTCTCTATGTTGAACAGCAAAAAGCCAGTTAATAGAGAGACAGTCACATGTCATGTGGGCCATTGTTTCTGTAACTCTCTGAAATTTGCTGTGGCGTTCACCTGTGGAAACTATCTCCACAGGAGATGAAACATATTCCTTCATAATCTCATAGGTCTATGCCTCTTTTTATTTGCCCTCACCATAGAAGTCACCTGAAGTCTATTCCTTGTGATCACAGAGAAGCAGATAAAACACACCCCAGGAAGTTGTCATTGCTTCACCTGAAGAACCAAATGCTGTTTAAAATGCATCGTTCAGGCTCCAGCCGCCACACAGAAATGTCAAATCATTGCATGGTACTCAAACAGAATGGCAAAGATCCCACAGAGAAGCGTATCCCACGGCAGGGGAAGGAAAGTTCAACCCCATCTGCCTGGTGGCATTTCACTTGCCTTCAGAAAGGAAACAAGCATGGCATTTCCTGGTTAGCATTAACTCTACTTCCTAAAATTGAGACAGGGCAGAAAACTTGTTTTTTCCATGCATCAAACCTCATCGAGTAGTTTGGCTGAAATTTTCTAGAGGGACTATCAGAATAATGAGTAGTGACTTAGGACTTGAATATAAAAGTACAACACTTGTCAGCATGTACTGATGGTTGACGGTGGGCAATTTTATTTATTCCTGCACTTCAGTGGTTGCATTTATAAAATGTGGATAAGAATAGCACCCATTTTGCAATGTTACTAAATTTATTAATGCAAGAAAAACACTTTAGTGTGTGCAGTGTACATGTTAGAAATCCTCAACAAATGTCAGTTATTATTACTTACACACTAATGTCACCCAACAGGGATGAAAACTCTAAAACAAAATTGGAGGTTTTAGATACTTAAATATTCTGGCCCCTGATATGCAAGCTGCCCCATCTGTTTGCTCAAAGTCTATTGTGAGTTTTCCTAAATCTTCATAGGCGTTTGCTTTGAGACAATTTGCCACATTGGTTTCATTTGTGAAACTAAACAAGAGATACATTTGGAATATTTGAGAGACAAGACAGGACAGTTTAAGTTTCAAAATGGACATACTTGAAGGTGTTTCTAGCCATATAAATTTAGTCTGTGGAAGTGGAGAAGCCAAGGCTGATCCTGGTGAGTACTTCAAACTCGTGACGTAATCACCATAGTTCTGCTGCAGGTTCTGCTGCAGAGTGCCCATAGACTTCTTACTGAGGCCAGTGTTGGGCCACCCAGTCATTCTTGTGGATGGAGTGGATACTGGATGATGGGAACAGATGCTTAAAGCTCTAAGTCTGAAAAATTTCAAATTCTGTTCCTCATTTTTTGAACCAACAATATCCCACAGGCCAAACTGAGTTCCCATCCACTTCTTAGAATCCATGATGCTTCTGTCCTGCCTCTCAATAGATTTCTTCTTATAAGCTCTTTTACTTCACCTGGTCTATGCAAGGCCTCGCCTCTGTTGACTTTGTTTTTGAGCACCAACTTCAAGTCTGTATCTTCAAGTCTATGTCTAACTCTTCCTCCTCTTAGGGGTTTCTTGTTTTTAATTATTTATTTATTTATTTTATTTTATGAATATGCATGTTTTGCCTGCTTGTATGTAGGAATGCGAAGTGTGTCAATGCCCATAGAAGCTAGAAAAGGATGTTGTAGCCCCTGGAACTGAAGTTGTTGACAGTTGTTAGCCACTTTGTGGGTACTGGGAACTGAACCTGGGTCCTCTGCAAGTGTAGCCAGTGTCCTTAAACACTGAGTCATCTCTCCAGTCCTAGGGTTTCTTTATTTTTTTTAATAAATTTTTATTGAATTTTTCTGTCTTTCATACATAAAATCATCTTTGTATCCCCGTCCCCTTTCCCCTTTGGCACCTTCCTATACCCCCCACCCATGAGAGTTCATGCATTCTGTCAATTGTATTCAGGCCTATTATGTAAAGTTAGTGTCCCGAGATGTCCCTCAGTGCAAGTTCATCTGCCAGGGTTTAGTTAGCGTATGTAGAGTCTCTCCCTTCAAGATGATAAGCTGTTCCTCACCCAATAGTAATCAGCTGCCAATAATTCTTCGATTAAGATTGGGGTTTGCTGTTCATTTCCACAGTTCTGTGCTGGATTTTTGTCTACCTAAGTTTGCTTGGGTCTTCTGCTGTAGGTTTGTATGAGAAGGGTCCCAGGCACCTGTAGGACTATTTCCATGTGGTCATGCACCTCCTCCCTGGCTCTTACAATCTTTCCACCCCCTTTTCTGCAATGGTCCCTGAGCTCTGGGTGGGTAGACCTCAACACAGGAGTCCTATTCAAGAACCAAAACTCTGCTGACCCTTATTCTCTGCGTTTTGGCCATTTGTGGCCTTTTCTGTTCCTGGCTCTCTGTTGCATGAGGGAGCTTCATTGATGCAAACTGAAAGATGCAGTAGTGTTCTCTTTATCCCTTGTTCTATGTTCCATGAGTCTTGGGTGTGGAGGTTGCATCCTAGATGTGCCACTTAGGCTTGGGCAATTCACAGAGAATCTCTGTGTGTGACCAGTGGTATAATTCTGTAATAATTTCTGTTTATAAGGATTTGGTGCTAGGATCCCCAAATGAGGGAGAACATATGTCTTTTGTTTTTCTGAGTCTGTGTTATTTCACTTAGTGTAACAGTTTCTTGATCCATCCATTTATCTGAAAAGGTTTCTTTTTTACAAAGATTTTTTATTAGTTTTTGAGAATTTCATACAATATATTTGATCATATTTAGAACACCCCATCTGCACAACCCCTTACTACCCCCTCCCCACCCAATTTCATGTCCTCTATTTTTTTAGGCCTATTGAGCTTAATGTGTTCTCAAATGCCCTTTGGTGTGGGTCTATCCCGCGGAGTCTGGTCAACTTACCCAGTGTCACACCCTCAAAAAAAATTGGCTCTCACTGTCCCACTAGCTACCAGTTACCAATAGTTCCTCAGCTATCAGTGAGGCTTCTTACACACCCTCTCCACCCCTTGCTGAACATTTGTCTGACTTGAACTTATAAAAGTCTTGTGCATGCTGTCACATTACTGTGAATTCATAAAAATAACTGTCATGCTATCTGGAAAACACTGTTTTCTTGTTATCTACCACCTCTGGCTCTTAAAATCTTTTCATCCCCTCTTCTGCAGTGATCCCTGAGCCCTGAGAGGGAAGGTGTCCTATTCAGTGCTAAGCGCTCTGCAGTCTCTTATTCTCTGCTTGTTGACCAGTTGTGGAGCTCTGTGTTAATTGCCCTATGCTGCAAGAAGTTTCTCTGAGGAGAGTTGAGAGATACATTAATCTGTGAGTATAGCAATAAGTTGTTTTGGAGTCAGTTTAATATTCTGTCCATTTAGTAGGATAATATTAGTAGGTTGTCTCCTATAGCTTGTGAGTTGTGTAGCCACAGGTCCCTACACTTTCTATTAGTGCTAGGAATGGGTTCTATCTTGTGAAGCAGTCTTATATCCAAGCAGAAAGTGGTTGGTTACTCCTGTAACATTCATGCCACAATTGCACCAGTGGGCATATCTTGCCAGATCAGTCATCATTGTAGCTTTCAGAGTTCACAGCTGTGCAAGGTTGTTTATTATTTTTCTCTTCCTGTAGCATGTCTAGCACCTTTCAGCACTACAAAATCAGTAGAGATGAAGCTTTGAGGTCAGTATCAGCTTGCTTTCTCTTTGTTCTATAACTCACGTGTGTTAATTTGTTAGCAATATGGACTTAACATCAAGTTCTGGTTGGTAACCAAAAGCAAGAGCAACAGATAGTATTTTTGAGGGTCTACAGGAACCCTGATAAGCAGCTTCAAAGTCCATGCCTGGCATTTGGGCTTTTTATTTGCTAGCCTATTGGTATTTGGTAGTGGCATTGTTCCCTCATTATAGGGTAACTCTACTTAAACTATCTTTATATTGTATATTTACATAGTTTAAGAAACTTCTATAGTGGTAGGTTTCAATATGACTTTTAAAAAGAGCCTTTAGTCTTAGTTGTCCCTCCCCTTACTCCTTCATCTGCCCTGCCCTGGCGTTCCCCACCCCATTTAATCCTTCCTACTTCATTACTCCCTTTACCCCTTTATAGCGTTTCATTTTATCTTCACTCTCATGAAATTGCACTTCCATGAGCCTTACTAGATTCCTGACCTCTATGAATTTTTTAGTTGAAACAAATACATCTAAGGATTCAAAGCTAGCATTAACATGTGACAGAGAGCATGTGGCATTTGTCTTTCTTGGTCTGCATTACCTGATTCAGGATGATTGCTTCCAATTGCATCCATTTATCTGAAATTTTTATAATTTTATTTTTCTAAACCCCTGAATAATATTCCATTGTGCAAAAGTAAAATATTTTCATTATCCATTTATCATTTGATGAACGTTTCTCCCAGGGGTTTCTACAATTCTGCTTTTTCTCCTCTTTTTTGTTTTCTTTCTTTCCACAGAGAGCTCCTTGGCAACTGGTTGTTCTATACTTTTTTTCTTAAAGTTCATTTTCTTCTTCTCTGAGACTTTGGGCTGTCTCCTTTGGGACGTGTTCCAGAACCTCAATATTCACCAACTTCTCACTTCCTTTTCCTGGGCTGTTCTCCACAGATATGGAGATCTTGGAGTGAACCTGGAGGGCATATCTCTCTTGGTGGATTTTCTTCTTTACACTGTGCTCTCTGGGGATCCCCTGCTTTTGTTTCTTCCTGTGGCTACCTATTCCTCATCTCTCTCCCCACTGAGCATACCTACAGAGTGCTTAGGCTGTTTCCCCATTCTCTAGAGTGTTTCTTTGGATGTGAAGGTTTTATGTTTTATATGATCACATTTGTCTGGTTTTGCTTCTACTTGTGCTTCTTGTGCCTTAGGGGTGTTGTTTTAAAAAATCCTTAGCTGAGTGTAGTGGTACATGCCTTAAGTCCGAGCACTCGGGAAGCAGAGGTAGGCCTTGTGAGACTGAGGTCAGCCTGGTCTATGTAGTTAGATCCAGATCAGCTGGAGCTATAGGGAGACCCTGTCTCAAAAAGACCAAAGAAAATTCCTGACAAAATCCAATGTCTTGAAGCATTTCCCTTATATTTCCTGCTAATGAATGGTTTCATAGCTTCAAGTCTCAAATTACAGGTTTTTAATATATTTGAGTTGATTTTTGTAATGGGGAGGGTGAGTTGTATAATTTCATTTTTCTGTACATGAATGCACAATTTTCTCAACACCATTTGTTAAAGCCATGGCATTTCTCCATGTTGTGTTTTAGGCAGTTTTTAAAAAGAAAATAAATAATAAACATTGCCTAGCTGGTGTAAAAAACCAGAGGAAATGTATTAGTTCAAAAACATACTGAAAAATTACACATATAATATCTCCACATGAGTCCATGTGTATAGTTCAAGGCTATATAACAGGAAACACTGCCAGACAGGAGAAACCTCCCTCCGAGTTGTTGGTCAGGGTAGTCCAAGAGACTCCTAAATTTATACAGGCTATTGCCACATTGCCTTCTAGAACTTGAAAGTAAGACCCTATTGCTGAAGACAGGACATACTTTGGACACAGGACTGGGGGCAATGGAGTTGGAACAGAACTGGAAGCCACCTCCCCGAAGGCTAGCTCTAATAATTTTGGAGAATATTATGGAATCTGCTAAGGGAGAACATCAGTCAATGGTCCAGACTCAGGTTTAAGGCCTAATAACCACAGCAATGACCAGCATAGCAAACTATATTGGGGCAGTAATGGTACTTTTATTTTGTGGATGATCAACAGCTACCTAATTGAACTTAAAGCACACTCATTGGGAGGGAACTCATCTGTGGTACTGTAAACATAACCAAATCCACATGGGTTGAGAGGTGATAGATCCTAGAGAAAACCCAGAGGATGTCACATCCCTAGACAAATGTAGTTTCTTAATATGTGCTAAATACAGGTTCTTATATTTACAGACAAACATGCCAGTCACCACTCATGAAAGAAGTATCTTTTGCAACAGATGGAGACTATTACAGAGTTTCACAGCTGGTCACAGAGATTAAGTGTCTGTGAAATGCCCAACCCTAAGTGACACATCTACAATAGAACCTCTACAGGTAAGGCTCATGTAACATAGTGGAACAAAGTATAGAGAGAATACTAATGCATCTCTCAGATCTCAGATCTTCATGCAACAGAAGACAATGAACGCAAAGGGCTACAAGTGGCCAAAGCATAGAGAATAAGAATCTGAAGTGTGAGTCCTTGGACATGACTCCTATACTAAACTTTACCTATCCAGGTCTCTGGGATCATGGCAGAAGGGGGAGAAGAAAAATTGTAAGAGCCAGAGGAGGAGGTGCATGACCATATGGCAATAGAGTCTTACAGGCTCCTTGGATGTTGCTTATATGAACTTAAAGTAATAGTGTCAGCATGCACAAGACCCATGCAATCTCAAGCAGACAAAATCCCAGCATAGAACTGTGGAAATGGGAAGCAGGTACCACTCTTAGCCAAAGAACTATTGAGCAGCTGATTACTGCTGGGTGAGGAAGAGATGATCTTCTTTAAAGGAGTGACTTTAGATAGGCTGACTAGACCCCAGTGGATGAACTTGCACTGAGGGATGTCTGGGGACACTAACTTGACTCGATAAGCCTTAACATAAAGGAAAGAATGCACGAAATCCAGTGAGGGAGCTGTGGGAGGGTGCCAATGGGGAAAGCCATAAAGATGATAAAGATTTTGTGCATGAAATACCCAAAAATTCAACAAAAATATACAAAAAAGAAATCAATTGACTATAGATGCATGGCTTGACTTCTAAGCTCTCTCTTCTGTTTTATTTATGTATATGCCTGTTTTTATGGCAAGACCATATTTTAAATTTGTTGTTTTTTCGTGTAAATGTACAATTATTATTTTTGACACATTAGGATGATTTATCATCTTTTAAAATATTTTCATTGAGTTTTTGTACATTTGATATAATAGTTCTTAATCAAATTTAGACTCCCTCCCCCATCCACATTCCCTCCAGCCCCCTCCAATACTGGATTTCATGCATTCTGTCCTATATGTTAAATCCTATCTTGTCAAGCATTTGTACCCAGATGTCCTTCAGTGCAAGATCACCCACTGGAGTCTAGTCATTCTACCTAGAGATCTTAAAGAAGATCTACTGTTCCTCACCCAGCAGTTATCAGTTTCCAATAGCTCTTAGGCTAGGGTTGGGGCTTGCTGCCCATTTTCCTCATTCTATGCTGCTTTTTTTGTCTGAGTAAGCATGGGTCTTGTGCATGTTGTCAGCATTGCTACAAGTTCATATGAACAAGTTTCCAGCAGCCTGAAAACCTCTGTTTTCTTATGTTCATGCACCAAATCTGGATCTTTCTGCCCCCTCTTTCTCAATGATCCCTGAATCATGGGTGGGTGAGGTTTAATATAGGAGTCCTATCCAGGGACACACAATCTGCAGTCTCTTATTCTCTAAAACTTAGCCAGTTGTGGCCTTCTGTATGTGTGCAATCTGCTGTGTGAGAAAGCTTCGCTGGTGAAATTTGAGGGATGCATTAGTATTCTCTCTACTACTTGTTCCATTAGGTTCCATGAGCCTTAGGTGTAGAGGTTTCACTATAGATGTATCACTTAGGGTTGGGTACCATTCAGACATATATTCTCTGTGTGTGACCAGTTGTGGAACTCTGTAATAGCCTCCATCTGTTGCAAAAAGAAGTTTCTTTGATGAGCAGTATACAGTATACTTGTCTATAAATATAAGGATCCATATTTAGCATATGGTAAGAAATTCCATTTTTCTAGAGATACGACAGAGATGAGGTTTTCTCTAGGATCACTGACCACTCCAGTCATATGTATTTAGCTGTGTTTATAGTGCTACATGTAAGTTCACTCCAGTTGAGAGGACTTGAAATCCAAGTAGATAGCAGCTCAGTAACACCCCCCCCCATAACAGTGCCACTACTGCACCAATAGAAGGAGTTTGCTGTGCTGGTCATTATGGTTATTAGGATTTAGAACCGGACTGGACCACTGATTGATATTCTCCCTTAGTAGCCTGCATAGTATTTTCTAGAACTATGAGAGATAGTCTTCAGGGAGACGGCTTCCAGGTCAGTTCCAGCTCCATTGCTTCAAGTCCTGTGTCCAAAATATGTCCTGTCTTCAGTAGTAGGGTCTTACCTTCAAGTTTTGGGAGGTAATCAAGAGCTCTGGCCTATATTATTTTGGAAGTCTCTTGTACTACTCTGACCAACAACCTGAAGGGAGTTTTCTCCAATCTGGCACTGTGTTCCTTGTTATATAGCCTTCAAGTATTCACATGCACTAATGCTCAGATATTGTATGCATATTTTTCATAGGGGTTTGAGTTAATTTATGTTCTCCTGGCTTTTTTATGTCACCTAAGCTTTATTTATCTCTCCTCTCTCTCTCTCTCTCCCTCTAAACTCCTTCCTCCCTCCCCAGTTTAAGCACCCCCATTTCCCCCTTGATAACCTGTCTTCTATTACCGTCCCTCTCTTTAGCTCCTTTACCCCCTTGGTTCCTTGTATGCCCTCCCCTCCTCCCTTCCCAGTTGACTAGCCCCATTTCCCTCATTTCCACCATTGGCAATATCTGTTCCCTACTATCCCTCTCTTTCAGGCTCTTTCTTTCCCTTTACCTCCATGTTTCCTTCCATTTCCCTGGCTCTCGCTGTAATGATGTTACATATACTCACATGAAAGGGATTGATGCTATGATCCACAAATGAGAGAGAACATAAATCACTTGCTTTTCTGAATTTGTGCTACTTCACCTAGTATAATAGTTTCTAGTTCCATTTGTTTACCTGCAAATTTCATAATTTCATCTTTTCTTGCCATTGAGTAGAATTCCCTTGTGTAAATGCACCACATTTTCATTATCCATTCACTAGTTGAGGGACATTTAGGCTGTTTCCATTTCTTAGCTATTGTAAATAGAGCATCAACAAACATGGATATACAAGTATATCTACAGTAAGATGAGTCCTTTTGGGGTATATGCCAAGGAGTGGTTTAACTGGATTGTATGGTAGATTTAGTTTTAGTTTTAGTTTTGAATCTTGAAGACAATTTTATTAGTTTTTGAGAGAAAAGCCATTGGGCAGGCAAGCTGAAAACTTCAGAATTGCAGGGAGGAGGTAGAGGGAGAGCAGGGATGGGTTCTTCAGAAAGCAGTGAGAAAGCCATGAGTGTCAGGCTGGCAAAGTGTTCAGGTCAGTATATGAAAAAAGAGATAAAGAAAAGGAGAAGGAAAAGGAAATATCAGGGTTTTTAAATTTAAAATTCAGAAAATAGGGCAGGCTTACCACTGAACTTCATGCACCTGCACTGCAGGAAGGGGCTTCTGAGAGGGATACATACATTATCCCATGAAGGGATAATTATTTGTCCCATCTCCTTTTCATGTTTTCTGGTGAAATCAGCCTTCCTGAGATGTGATCTCCTGACTTAGTAATTTACAGGCCCAACCAAATTAACTCTCTTAAGCAGAGGAGACGATAGCATTTACTGTTCTAAATGTTGGGGAAGATCAGCTCTATCATATACCCTGCTTAAAAAGCATAGCATTTCCCTTTCCTTCTTTTCATCTGTTTCTTTAGGATACTGGCCAAATGTTCAGGCATACATTCACTTTCTCTTGGTTTCCTGGCTGCTCGCTGAAGCTCACTCCCTTCCTGCTAAGGAGTTGCTTGCTAACCTCAGTTGCTGGACCTGCCAGTTTTCTTGGAGCCTATATTAAAAGGCTTAGCTATCTACCTTCCTTTCCTCCTTCTCCGTCCACTCTGCAGCTGCTGAGATTTTCAGCTTGCCTGCCCTGTTTTCTTTCAAATTCTGATAACATTGTCCTTGTGCATCTTCCAAGTCATTTTATAAATTCTTTTATTTACATGACTAAGAACCCACAAAAGGTAAACCTGTCTGGATCTAATTTGCTCTTTTATTATTGTGGTTTTTCTGTTAAAGAGGAACTCCAAGTTCTGTGATTTTCTGCTAAGTATTGCTTAAGTTGCATCTTATATTTTAAAATACAATGTTTTAAAATTCTTTCTAATTTGAACTACTTTAAGATCCTCTTTCTATTTCATCTTTGCCTCCTGGGTTATTTATAAAGGTGTTGTTAGTTTCTACATGTGTGCATATTTTCCATGTTATCTTTTTCTTACTGATTTCTAATTTAATTCTACTGTGATCAAAATATAAAGATTTTATGATGGGAATAATTTTCAACACATCAAAACTCATTTTGTGACCCAAAATGTGGTCTATAAATGTTCCAAGGGCACTTAAACAAAATGGATCTTTTTCTGTGGATGGAGTTCTACAAATGTCAATCAAGTCATTTGGATTGACAGTACTATTAAAGTCTTCTATAGCATTTCTGACTAATTGTCCTTATAAATATATTATGTAAAAATATATACATATATTGAAGAAGTGGTGTTGAGAGCTAACTACATCTATGCGTTTATCAATTTCCTTTTGTTATTCTATCATTTTTTGCTTTATGTATTTTAAATCTTCAGATGTGTAATCATTAAGAACTATTACATTTTTAGATTTTAAGAGTTTTCCATGCTGCTCTTCATAGTGGTTGGATGAGTTTGCATTCCCACCTGTGAACGAGCATTCCCCTTTCTCCACACCCTCACCAGCATTTGGTGTCTTTTGTTCTCTAGTCCTTAGCCAGTCTAACTGGGGTGCGATGGAATCTTAAAGTGGTTTTGATTTGCATTTCTATAATTATTGAGGAGGTTGAGCACTTTTTACGGTGTTTCTTAGCCATTTTTATTTCTTCAGTTGCGAACTCTCTGTTCAATTTCCATCTTTTTACTGCATCATTTATTTTCTAGTTTCTTTTATGATTTTTTTTGTGTATTCTGGATATTAATCCTCTGTTGGTCATGTAGCAGGTGAAGATTTTCTCCCACTTAGTGGGTTTCCTCGTCTCATCCTTGGTTGTTTCTTTTGATGTCAGAAACTTTTAAGTTTAATGAGGTCCCACTTGTTGTTGACCTTAATGCATGAGCAACTGATGTCTGATTTAGAAAATCCTTTATTATACCTCTATTTTGCAGGGTATTGCCTATGTTTTCTTCTTGCAGTTTCAGAGTTTCAGGTTTTATATTGAAGTCTTTGATTGATTTGGAGTAGACTTCTGTACAGGGTGAAAGATAAGGTTCCAATTTCATTCTTCTATAGGCAGAAATCCAGTTTTGCCTGAGCCACTTGTTGAAGATGCTGTCTTTCCCCCATTATGTGTTCTTGGCAACTTTCTCAAATTATCAGCTGGCAGAAATTGCATGTACTTACATGTTTGGGTCTTCTGTTGTGTTCCATTGATCCACATGTCTGTTTTTGTTCTAGTACCATGTTGTTTTTTTATGACTATAGATCTGAAATGTGTTTTGTGATCAGGTATGGTGAGTGCCCCCAGTATTGCACTTCTTGCACAAGATTGCTTTGATTATCTAGGGTCTTTTGTGATTCTCTGTGAAGTTTAGGATAGCTTTTGTATAGCTCTGTGAAGAATGTCATGGGGATGTTGGTTGGCATTGTATTCAATCTATAAATTGCATTTGATAGGATCATCATTTTCACAATATTAATTCTATCAATCCAGGAGCATGGTAGATCCTTCCATCATCTGATGTCTTCTATCACTTTCATTAACAATTTAAAATTTTCATTGATAAGGACGTTAATGTCTTTGATTAAGGTTATTCCTAGATATTTTATTTTTTGAGGCTATTGTGAATGGGATGGTTTTCTTGTACTCTTTCTCTGATTGCTTGCTATTGGTATATAGAAAGGCTATGAATTTTTGTAAGCTGATTTTGTAACCTGCCACTCTGATGAAAATATTAATTATTTATAGCAATTTTCTGGTGGAATTTTGGGGATCTCATGTATAATATCATATCATTTGCAAATAGCGACAATTTGACCTCTTCTTTTCCAATTAGTACTCCTTTAATTTCCTTCTTCTGTTTTATTGCTCTAGCAAGAGTCTCAAGCACTATATTGAAAAGGAGTGGAGAGAGTGGACAGCCTTGTCTGGTTCCTGATTTTAATGGGAATGCTTCCAGTTTTTCTCCATTTAGAATGATGTTGGCTGTGGGCTTTTTGTATATACCTTTAATTATGTTTGCATATGGTCCCTCCAGTCCAATTCCCCCTAGGAATAAAAAGTATATATTTCTTTTTATTTTATGTGTATGAGTGTTATACCTGCATGCACGTAAGTGCACCCATGTCACACAGTGCCTGCAGAGGACAGAAGATGGCATTGGACACCCTGGAACTGGAGCTAGAAATGGTTGTTAGCCACTATGTGAGTGCTGGAATTTGAACCTGGGTCCTCTGCAAGAGCTGCCAATGCTATTAACTGCTAATCAGTCTCTCCAACCCCCCTTTTAACATGAATGCATGTTGGATTTTGTAAAAGGTCTACTCTGTATCTATTGAGATGACCCTGTGATTTTTGTCTTTAAGTCCATTTATATGATTTATTACATTTATTAACTTACATATATTGAACTATCTTTGCATCTCTTGAATAAAGCCAACTTGATCGTGGTGGGTTATCTTTTTTGATGTGTGTTTGTATGCAGTTTGCAAGCATTTTGTTGAGAATCTTTGTGTCTTATGTCCATTGAGGATATGGGCCTATAGTTTTGATGTTGTTGTATCTTTACCTGGTTTTGGTATTAGAGTTATATTGGCTTTATAGAATGAGTTTGGGAGATCTTCCTCTGTTTCTTTTTTTTGAATAATTTAAGAAGTATTGGTTGTAGATCTTCTTTGAATGTCTGGTAGAATGCTGCTGTGAATCCATCTGGGTCTGGGCTTATTTTAATCAGGAGGTTTTGTATTATTGTTTCAATTTCCTTATTTGTTATGGGTCTGTTTAAGCTCTTGATCTCTCTTTTGGATCTAACTTTGGTGGCTTCCATGAATTTAGAAATTCATCCATTTCTTTTAGCTTATCAAATTTAATAGAGTATAGGATTTTGAAGTAGTCCCTTATAATGTTCTGTTTTCTTTTTCTTTCTTTTTTTTGGTGTCTGTTGCATTGTTTCCCCTTTCATCTCTGATTTTGTTGATTTGAATTTGCTCTTTCTTTCTTTTGGTTAACTGGGCTAAAGGTCTGTCTACCTTGTTTAACTTTTCAAAGAAACAGCTTTTCAACTCATTGAATCTTAGTGTGTTTTTTTTTATTTTTTCTATTTCATTAATTTCTGCTCTGATTTTTGTTATTTCTTCTTGTCTGCTAGGTATGCTTTTGGTTTGTTCTTGCCTTTCCAGAGTCTTGTATTGTACTATTAAATCATTTATATATACTCTTTCTGATTTGTTTTGGTCTTTTTGAGACAGGGTCTCTCTGTAGCCCCAGCTGGCCTGGAATTCTCTATATAGACCAGGCTGGCCTTGAACTCACAGAGATCCACCTGCCTCTGCCTCCTGAGAGCTGGGATTAAAGGTGTGCACCACCATGCCCAGCTTCTTTTTGATTTTTTAATGCAGGCACTTAGACATACAAACTTCCTTCTTAGGACTGCTTTAAAAATGACCCAGAGAAGTCAGGTGTGGTGGCACATGCCTTTGAACCCAGTGCTCGGGAGGCAGAGGCAGGAGGATCTCTGTGAGTTCAAGGCCAGCCTGGTCTACATAGTGAGTTTCAGGCTAGCTAGGGCTACAGAGAGACCCTGTCTCAAAAAGACCAAAAAATAAAAATAAAAATAAAAAGATAAAAATGACCCAGAGGTTTTGTTGTGTTGTATTCTCATTTTCATTTAGTACTAGGAGTACTTTTATTTCTTAATTTTTCTTTGATCCATTCATCATTCAGGAGTGTATTCTTCAACCTCCATGAGTTCACGTCATTACTAGAGCTTCTTTTGTTGCTGTTGGTTATAAGCTTTATCGTATTGTGGTCTGATAGAATACATGGAATTATTTCAATTTTTTTTTATTTGTTGAGGTTTGCTTTGTGTTCCAGTATATGGTCAATTTAGGGAAGCTTGCATGGGTTACTGAGTAGAAAGTATATTCTTTGGTGCTTGAGTTGAATATTATGTAGATGTGTGTTAGGTCCATTTGATGGACTATGTCGTTTAACTCAGGTGTCTCCCTGTTTATTCTTTGTCCACTTGATCTTGTCTATTGGAGGTAGTGGGTTATTGAAGTCACTTTCTATCACTGAGTTGGGGTTAATCTGTGTTTTATATTCCAATAGTACTGTTTTTATGAAATTGGGTCCACCAGAATTTGGTGCATATATATTCATGATTGTACTATTTTCTTGGTCAACTATTCCTTTGATTAGAATGACATGGCCCTCTTTATCTCTTCTGATTAGCTTTAATTTGAAGTCTATTTTGTCAGATATTAGAATTGAAACACCTGCTTGCTTCTTAGAGCCATTTGCTTGGAATATTTTTTCTTTCACCTTAAGGAATTGTCTATCCTTAAAGGTGGGATGAGTTTCTGGAATACAATAAAGAGATATATTTTCTTTCTTAAGCCATTCCACAAGCCTGTGTCTTTTGCCTGGGGAATTGAGGCCATCGATACTTAGAATTATTATTGAAGAGTGTATATTGGTTACTGTCATTTTAATTGGTTTGTGTTCTTGGTCTTATTTTGTTTTTCTGTAATTATACCTTCCTTGGTTTTCTTTCTGTAACCTCTTGGCTATAGTCATTCCCATCTTTGGTCCTTTGTATTCCCAGTATTCTCTGGAGGGCTGTTTTGGTGGACTTGAATTCTTCAGCTTATTTGTGTCATGGAAAATTTTCCATTCCATTTTGTCTATGCTAGATAGTTTTTCTGGGTAAAGTATTCAGGGTTGGCATCCATGGTTATTTAGAACAGAGAAAAATTTAGTACAGGCTCTTCTGGTTTTCATAGTTTGCATTGAAAAGTCAGCTGTAATTCTGATGGGTTTTCCTTCAAATGTAACTTGTTCTTATGTAACAGCTTTCAGTACCCTCTCTTTGTTCTGTACATTTAGTGTTTTTACTATGATATGCTGTGAGGAGTTTCTGTTCTATGTGCTTCTTGAACTGTGTAGATATGTCTTTCCTTAATATTGGAAAGTTTTCTTCTATAATCCTGTTGAAAATATGATCAATGACATTGGACTGAGGTTCTTCTTTTTCCTGTATTTCTATAATGCATTCATGGTGTTCAATATTTCCTGTATATTCCGTTCCGGTGTTTTAAAAATTTTATAGTCTTTGCTTAAGAAATCTAGTTCCTCAGTTTTGTCATCCAGTCTTGGTATTCTGTTTTTCATTTCATTCATTCTACTTGTGAGGCTTTCTCCTGCTGTTTCAAATTGATTTATTGAGTTTTTCAATTCCATATTCATTTCAGCATGATTTTACTTCAATATTTCTATCTCTTCTGTGAATTCATTTTTCAAGTCCTGAATTATTTTCGTTTTTTTTCATTCAACCACATATTTGTATTTTCTTTAGCTTCTGTCATGAATTTATGCCTATCCTCTTTGAGTCCTTTGAGCTTTTTGTCTGTTTCTTTAAGTTCTTTCATCATATTTATGATTATTCTTTTAAATTCTGTGTCATGGGGCTCCTCAGAGTGATTCTCATTGCAGTACACTTCCATAGGACTGTTGGGTTTTGCTGGGGATATATTATCTTGGTTTCTCATATTATTTGTGCTTTTGCATTGCCGTTTGGGCATATGTGTCTCTTGTTGGTTATGTGTCTGATAGGAAATTCAATTCTGCATTTGTTCAGTTAAATTTTGGTTCTGTTTCTATTGTTTATGTAGCTTGGATGCTTTTTACTCGGGCAGGAAATGTTAGTTGGAGTGTACTTCAAATTTTTGCAGGGTAGTAGGCTGGTCTGGGTAGTAGGTGGGTCTGTGGTATGCAGATCAGGAGGGGTCCTAGGCAAGATGGGGGTGGTGACAGTCTTTGGAGGGTCTAACAAAGGAAGCTAAAGAATTAACCTAGTCTGGGTGAAAGGGATCAGGTCACAGTGGGTGGGTCTGGACCAAGAATGTAGTCCAGAGATCTGAGGCAGAAGAGCAGGAGTGGGCCTGGGCCCTAGGAGACAGGGTTGGGAATGGAGATTGGAGGATCTCAGGATGCAAGGGAATCAAGACATTGTATGTGGGATCTAACTTACCAGGGTAGTAGGCATGGCTGGTCTGTGTTAGGCAGATCAGGAGGCCAGGGGAAGGTGGGGGTGGGACAAGACTGTGGAGGGTTTAAATAATTATGCTAGAGGATTTAGCTAGTCTGGGATAGGAAGCTAATACAGAGATCTGAGGCAGAAGAGCAGTTGTTATTTATTTTTATTTCATGTGTATGAGTGTTTTGCCTGCATGTATGTAAATGTAACGCATGCATGCTGTGCTCACATAGAGACCAGGAGAGGGAATCAGGTTTCCTGGAATTGGAGTTACAGATGGTTATGAACTGCCATGTAGGTGCTAGGCACCAAACCCCAGTCCTCTGAAAATGCAGCAAATGCTCTTAACTGCTGAAACATCTCTCTAGCCCCAAAACCATTTTTTTTGAGATAAGGTCCTATGTAGATTAACTTGACTTTCAACTTCCTATGTAGCCAAGCTTGAGCTTTGGATTTGTCTGTCTCCACCTTGGGAGTGCTGAGATTATAGGTGTACACCATGATATCCCATTTGTGTGGTGTTGAGGTTTGAGTCCAATGCTTCATGCAACCTAAGCAAGACCTCCTCCAACTGAGAAATATACTCAGACCACATATTTTTTAATTACAGTATTTAAAAAAAATTGCTTATTATTTTTATTTTATGTGTATGACTGTATTGCCTGCATGTAAGTGAGTGCACCCGTGTTGTGCAATGCCCGCAGAGGACAGAAGAGGCTGTCAGATCCCCTGGACCTGGAGTTACAGACAGTTGTTAGCTTCCATGTGGGTGCTAGGATTCGAACCCGAGTCTTCTGCAAGAACAGTCAGTGTTCTTAACCACTGAGCCATCTCTCCAGCCCCAATTACTGTATTTTTGCAGTGCATTTTGCAGTTGGGTAATGGAAGGCCTTTTGCTTATTGTTCTTATTCATGACTGCTTTGGCTATTTGGGGATTTTGTGGTTACAAATGAATTTTAGGATTATTTTTCCATTTTCTCTGAAGAAAGACTTTCATAATTTTGCAGAGATTATACTCAACCTGTAGGTTACTTCGGGTATATAAACACATTGATTCACCCATGAATATGGGATTTCTCTGTGGGCTTTTCCATTTCTTCCACTAATGAATATTTTAAAATATCTTATTTTTAATTTTATGTGTATGAGTGTATTGCCCGCATATATATATATATATCTGTGTCATGTCCTACAATGCCCATGAAGGTCAGAGAAGGGTGTGAGATCCAGTGGAACTGGAGTTATGGATGTTTGTTAGCTGTCATGTGGGTGCTGGAGACAGAAACCCGGATTCTCTGCAAGAGTAACCAGTGCTCTTAACCACTGAGCCATCTCTCCAGTTTTGAATCCATTTCATTATGAAGATATTTTGCCCATTTGATTAAATTTATTCTTATATATATTACTTTGTGTGTGTGTGTGTGTGTGTGTGTGTGTGTGTAGTTGCTATAAATGAGGTTGCTTTATTGCTTTCATTTTTTAGATAATTTGCTAGTGGTGTAAAGCAACGCTGCTAATCTTTGTGTATTGATTTGTATTGATATTTTGGGTGGAATATTTGGAATTTTCTATGTATAATATGCCTCCTGTAAACAGTGACAACATGACATTATTTTCTCATTTGAATGCTCTTTATTTCTCTTGCTTGATTACTCTGGTTAAGACTTCCAGGATTGTGTTGAATGAAAGTAGAGAACGTGGGTGCATTCATCTCGTTCCAGGTCTTAGAGGGAAAGTATCCATCTTTTCTGTATTTAGTACTGCCTTAGTTAGCTTTAATTGTCAACTTAACGCAGCCTGAAGTCATCTGAGAGACAAGCCTCAACTGAGGAATTTCCTAGATCATATTTGTTTGTGGATATATCTGTAGGGATGGGAGGGCCGATCCCACTGTGGGCTGCACCATCTCTAGGTAGGTGATCCTGGACTGTACAAAAAAGGTAGTAGGCACTACCATTCTCAGGCCTCTTGGAGAGTACCGCTTCTGGTCCTGGCCCCGCCCTCACCTCTCTCTGCTT
>NW_008351466.1:197034-197655 GCF_000622305.1 Nannospalax galili | reverse complement strand
TAAAGGCATGGGAACCACCAAAACTAAACCAAGAAGAGATTAACAGCTTAAACAGGCCCATATCACAAAAAGATATTGTAACAGTAATACAAAACCTCCCAACTAAAAAAATCCCAGGACCAGATGGATTTACAGCAGAATTCTATCAGACATTTAAAGAAGATCTGCATCCAATACTACTTAGTTTATTCAAAAAAATAGAAATGGAGGGAAAACTTCCAAATTCCTTCTATGAAGCCAGCATCACTCTCATACCAAAGCCTGGTAAAGATACAACCAAAAAAGAAAACTATAGACCCATATCCTTAATGAACATAGATGCAAAAATTCTCAATAAAATACTTGCAAAACGCATACAGACATATATCAAAAGGATCAGCCACCATGATCAAGCTGGCTTTATTCCAGACATGCAGGGATTGTTCAATATACGTAAGTCAATAAACGTCATAAATCACGTAAATGGGCTCAACGACAAGAACCACATGATCATTTCAATAGATGCAGAGAAGGCCTTTGAAAAATTCAACATGCTTTTATGTTTAAAGTTCCAGAGAGACATCTGAATTACATCGTCTGGAGGGAATATACCTCAACATATTTAAAGCTATCTACTACAAA
>NW_008351466.1:163626-194748 GCF_000622305.1 Nannospalax galili | reverse complement strand
AACTGTAATCATTATGCCAAAAATCTGAATTACTGTAATATTTTGTATATTGATAAAACTGTAACTTTAATTTTTTAAAAAAAAATAAAATAAAATAAAAAAATTGAAAAAAAAGGTAGTAAAGCACGAGGCTGCAAACAAGCCAGTAAGGAGCATTCCTCCATGGTTTCTGCTTCAAGATCCTGCTTGATTTCCCGTCCACACTTACCTCTATGATAGACTACGACCTAGAAGTGTAAGCCAAATAGTTTCTTCCACTACATTGCTTTTGGTCAGATTGTTTGATTACAGAAACAAGAAAGTAGAACAATTTTTGATGTTATTTACTGCCTTGATTTATATACAGTCTTTATCATGAAAAGGTGTTAAAATGTGTAAAATACCTTTTATGTTTTTATTCACGCGATCACACGGGCTTTGCCCTTGGTTCTATTGATATGGCGTATCATTACTGATTTGCATATATTGAACCATCATTTCGTCATTGTGTTGAATCTTACTTGATCATTATGGATAACTAATGGACTTATTTTGTTAGTACTCTATTGAGGATTATTATGTCTATATCTATCAAAGACACTGGTTTGTGGCTTTATTTATTGTGTCCCTGTCTGGCTTTGGTGTCAGTGATAGTGGCCTCATATAATAAATCTGAAAAAATTCTCTTGCCTTTAATATTTGGAATAATAGTTTTTGGGTTTTTGACGCAGGGTCTCCCCATAGCCCCAGGGGGCTTGGGAATTTGCTTTATAGACCAGGCTGGCCTTTATCTCACAGAGATCTGTCTGTTTGCTTCTGTCTCCTGGAGTATTGTGATTAATGGTGTATGCCACCACTTCCAGCCAGGTTTGGAATAATTTAATAGGAATTCACATTAGATTTTTAGTATTTGGTACAATTCAGCATTAACATCATTTAGTCTTGAACTTTTCTTGGTGTAAGATACTTTATTACTGATTCAATATCATTACTCATAATTTGGTTGTTGATGTATTCTATTTCTTTATGATTTAGTGTTGGGAAAATACAGATTTCTAGGATTTTTTTCCATTTTGTCTAGATTATATATGGTTGTAGAACAATATATAGCTGCTCATAATATTCTCTAACAATTATTTGTATTTATGTGATGTCTGTGTTAGCTTTTCTTTGTGACAAAATGCTAGCACACTGAAATTAAAAGAAAATGAATTTATTTTGTTTCAAAAGTTAAGAGATTTCAGTCTCTAGTCAGCAAGAACTATTGATTTGAGGCACAAATTTAGGCAGAACATCATGGTAGAGAGTGGAGCGAAGCTGTTCAGATCATGGCAATACAAAGCTCTTCACCTCCTGGAACCCAGTAAGTAGAGAAAATAGTACTGGGATGAGATGTATTCTTCCAGGGCAAGATTCGTCAAACCTGTAGTAATTTTCTGGATCTTTTGCATTATTTAGCTAGTTTCAAATTTATATTTGCTCTGATCCTTTCCATATCTTCTCATCTATTATTTTTATGTTTGGCTTACTCATCTGATCTTCGGCAACTAGGTTTTTAAAAAGATTGTTCTCCTTCCCTGTTATTACTGGTTTTGTTGTGTCCCATAGGTTTTTGGAATGTCCTGTTTCCATTTTAATTTTTCTTTAAAAGATAACAGTATTCTTATTTTCTTCCTGAATGTATTAATTCTTCAGGATTAATTTTTAATATTTCCATGTATTTGTATAGGTTTCAAATCTTTCCTTGTTGCTGTTTTATAGTTTATTGCATTGTGGTTAGAAAATGTTCTCTTTGATTTAATTTATATATTTTATTTTTTATGTGTTTTGCCTGCATGAAAGTGCACCATATATGTTCAGTGCCCATGGACCCCAGAAGAGGTTAACATATCCTCTGGAACTGGAGTTATGAACAGTTGTTAGCTGCCATATGGAGGTTGGGAACCAAACCCTAGTCCTTTGAAAGAACAGCAAGTGTTCTTAACTGCTGAGCCATCTCTCCTGCCTGAGATTTAATTTTTTTAGACAGTGTCTTCCTGTACCCCAGCTGATCTGGAACTTGCTATGTAAACCAGGGTGGCCTCAATTTCACAAAGATCTGCCTGTATCTGCCTTCTAAGTGTTGGGACTAATGGTGTATACCACAATTTCTGTCCATTTTTTGCTTTTAAACTCTGCTTTTTCTGGAAATACATGGAAATGTTTGCTTCCTTTTGGATTCCATTGGATGGAGTATTATATTTCATCTCTTACTCTCAGTATATCAGTATAATTACAGGGAAAGTGACTTCCCTTTAAGAAGCATTTTCTGCTTAGTAATATTCCATGAAATTGCCATATAATCCAGTTTGTGCTTTTAAACCACAATATCTGAAACAGATAATGTTTAATGAACGGTAAAATTCTCTTAGTTTTGGAGACTGGCAAGGTGCTAGCAGATTTGGCATCTGGCAAGGGCCCAAAGTCCATTTCCGCGATGGTGCCTTGAATGCTATATCTTCTAAGGGATAAACACACTCCTTCAGGTGGCAAAAGTGGCAAAGAGTGAAGCCATGTCCACAAGCTATTTTTATAGTGGTATTAATTCATTTGTGAGGGCAGGGCTCTCATGACCTCTATATATCTCATCACATTCTCCCAACATCTGTTGTACTGAGGGTTGAGTTTCAAGTACATGAATTTTGGAGAGGACAAAAATCATTCAAACCATGATACTGACTAAAACTATAGTTTTTTGCTTTACAAAATCCTTCAGCACTAACTTTCCTGACTGTACCCTTCTTTTTCACACTCTCTCTTATAAACTTATCATATGGGATGCTTCCCTATGAATGCATACTCTTTATCCCCTTCTTTGTGGAGCTGCTTCTAGAAAACTTTAGACCTTTAATAGTCTGGTCACAAATCATTGGACCTTTGATCTGAAGCCCAACAAGCCTCTGTCTAGTCCTTTATTTCTTTTACTAATGTACATAGACCATATTTTTCTGCATCATCAGACTAGCAGTTTTCAGAGCAAGTTAAATTGTGATTTTTTTAATTGTTATTTGTATGGTTATTAGCAAAATCAATAAGAATAAAAGCTAGGGAAAAAGACTTGTCAAGCAAGATAGTGGTATATCCATTAATTAGGAGAAATTTTGTTATGATGTTTTGAATACAAAATATCTCCCATATTATCATGTGTTAAACCTTGGCAGTTCTATTCTAGGAGGTTCTGGATACTTTAAGAGGTCGAACCTCTCTTCCTCCCTCCCCAGCTAACTGCAAACTGCTTGAACCCTAAGACTTTCCATAGAAAGGGAGGGAGACAGTTACCCCTCCCACCCAATCAATCAGCCTAACTGCATGAGGGGCAGAACAAAGGGAAGACATCTGGAAAACAGGAAAGGAAGAGGGGGCTTCGCCATCTTGGGTTGGGAGGCTTGCAGCCACAGATCTGTAAGGCTCAGCTGAGATGTAGGGAAAAATGCCCACGGGTGTTCATACCTTTGTAAGTACCTCTCATCATGATATGCTCTATTAGCAAGCCCAAATAAATATCTTTACTCTCTAAACTGTAGTTTGGAGGAACATTGTGTCAGTTGGTACTGGTCGGTCTCACTTTCTGCTTTCTGTCCATCATAAAGTGAGCAGTATCTTCTCTATGCTCCTGCCACCATATTATTCCTCACCATGAGTTCAAAATTAATAGAACCCAAATCTATGAACCTAAATCTCAGAAACTATTAGCTAAAATGAGCTTGTTTTCACTTCAGAGCTTTCTGTCAGGTATTTGGACTCAGAGGAAAAGTTTGAGACAGCTTAATCACATTTAGCAATTAGAAAGAAAAGAAAAGAAAGAAAGAAAGAAAGACCAGTTAAATTTGTAATTCAGATAAACAGTGAATTCTTTTCAGTGTCAGTTTGTCTTATATATTGTATGGCAGCATATTTAAAATAACAAGACTTTATATAGGATTTAAATTTAATTGGGAAATTTTAGAGCTCATTGTGTTGTGTTCAGAGGAGGTAGGATGAATATCAAAAGAAGGTAGGATGAATATCAAAAGATGAAATCCCTTTTTATATAGTACTAAGAATGCCTTCTGACTTCCATATTTTGCCTTAAATTGAAAAAAATCCATTTGAGTTTCTGTTCCCCAGGGTTACTTCCAGAAGTACCACTCATTTAGGAAGATTTAGGGAAGAAATGGGAAGTTAATGTAGGCAATACATATTCAGAAATATGCTTGGAGGAAAACACTGGTGGAGTAGTAAGCAAAGGGGCAGCAGAGAAATGAACTGAACTATGATTAGTGACAACAATGATCTTGGCTAATCCCATGGTGTGCCGGTTAGTTTTTGTCTACTTGACACAGAGTCACTTGGGAGGAAGGAACCTCAACTAAAAATAAAAAAAAAATCCCAGGTCAGATTGGCTTATTGCCATGTCTTTGAGGCATTATCTTAATTTCTAGTTGATATGGGAGGGCCCAGTCCACTGTGGGTGGTGCCATCCCTAGGCAAGTCTGTCTAAGCTGCATAAGAAAGGTAGTTGAGCAACCCAGAGGAAGAAAGCCAGGAAACAGCACTCCTCTGTGGTCTTTGCTTGAGTTCCTGCCTCCAGAGTCCTACCTTGACTTCCCTAAGTAATGGATTGAGACTTGGGAGTTCTAAGATGAAGTAAAAATTTTCTTCCCCTCATAGGTTTTTGTCATGGTGTTTATCATAGCAACAGAAACCAAACTTGAACACATATAGAGCTGTGCAATGAGGATTGCTTTTCAAAGGAGCTGTAAAGTGAAGCAGGAGGCCTACTCTTGGGAAATTCAGGTCCCTTTGGATAAGACCAATTCTCTACAAGTTGGAGAAATGTGTACCATTGTGATGAAGATGGTGTGTCACAGGTAGGTGTATGATTCTGGGTAGCACAACATTCATAACAAATTTAATTGAGTCTTTATTAACTATTAATTCTATCAGTCTTTTGCATTATTAAAAAATTTAAGGGGATGAGGTGTAACTCAGTGGTAGAGTATTTGCTTAGCATGGACAAGATCCTGGGTTCAATTCCCAATAATACAAAAAGGAAAAGGAAATATTCTATCCATTTTCACTTTCTGCTTCTTTTCTCCTTAATATACTATTCTACTTTGTATTTTTTCCAAGTAATTCTTCAATTAAATTTTTTGTAATTATTTCTTTAGTCCTTATAAGCTTCCCTTTCATATCCTTCTGCTGTACATTTTTTTCTGGTTTATTGTATTTCACAGCTTTAAATGTTTTCTTAATTTCATTTAGAGATATTAGGCCAGGAGCCAAGCATAGTGGTATATACCTCGGATCCTAGGACTCAGGAGGCAGAAGCAGGATTATGAGTGGCCTGCCTAGGATTGAGATAGATATAAAATCTTCGTCTTTTTGTCTCTGTCTTCTCTCTCAAATCTCCATATCTCCAGATTCAGATGGGGGGGAGGAGGGAGGAATTAAGTGAAAGGAGGATTGGAGAATGGAGGGAAGGAAGGACTAGGTCAGAGTTTTTGTTCTCTTCACATTTTTCTTCTGTTCTCACATTCCTTAGGCATCATCCTCCAGGTGTTATTCTCGATTTTATAAGTTTGTTTTGCTATTTTTGTACTTTCTGACACCTGCTTTCTCTAGATTCTTCCCCTAATTCCTACTTCAGGACTTTCCCTTTTACCTTTAAAGCTATTCTCTGACCTGTTTGATTTCTGAAATGAGTTTTCTTTTTGTGTGTGGATTTGTTCTGGAGGAAAACATAGATGGATAGCTCTGAAATCCTCCAGGACTGTTCATGACAACTTTTAGCTCTTAACAATTCTGTGCATTTTTCTGTACTTCCATGTAATGCAGGATCTGTAATGATTTCTAATTGCTCTCAAATCTGTTTTCTCAGCTTGGCTAAGAAATAATGGTGTCTCTGATTGGGGGAATGGTAGGGAAGAGGGAGTGAGTTGAACACTGAAAAAGCTATTTTAGTGATACTATTTAGAGGAGTTGCTTATGGTTTGGTGAAGAGAAGAGATGCTCAAAAATGGTTTGGGGATTGAGCAATTAGATGAAAATTTTACAGAAAAGGAGCAATTAACTGACGAATAGGTGAAGACTTCTATTTTGGTTATAGTAAGTCTGAAGTATTTATTAGGCATGTGGATATAATAAATCATTGAAATGACCCAAGATACTTTCTGAACCCTTTCCTGAATGTTTTATTCCCTTTCCATTCTTATTCTCCTTGCTACATACAACATCCTTGATCACTTCTATTCCAGCCTTCATTAAATTCATATCACAATTATTTATTGGTCCACTTCCACTGCTGTACCATGAAATTTTTCTCAAATTTTTTAGAAAGTATTTTATTATTTTATTTTATGTGTATGAGTGTATTGCCTGCATGTGTGTTAAGTGCACTCATGTTGTGCAATGCCTGCAGAGGTCAGAAGAAGGTGTCAGATCCCCTGGAACTTTGTTACTGATGATTGTTAGCCTCCATGTGGGTGCTAGGAATCGAACCTGGGTCCTCTGCAAGAGCAGCCAGTGCTCTTACCCGCTGAGCCATCTCTCCAGCCCCTACTATGAGATTATTGTGGAACAGAATCTGTGTTCATTTTTTGTTCCTCAGGTTCCTTCCTGGCACAATGCTGACAGATATCATTATTTGATCAATGCATGCATATGGCAAGGGAGTCAATTTTCTGTTTTAACTGAACTCCAATTTTTGAAAATGATTTCCAAATTAAGCCTTTTTGCTGTCCAGTGTCTTTGACCTAATTCAGGATACATCTCTGAATTTAGGCTGAGCCACCTCTCTAGCCCTGTTTACTCTCTCAGCACTCTGAAAGTTTTCCAAAATAAAGAGGGGCAGTGGCATGAATTAATCTTATACTAAAAGTCTCATGGGGGATAAAATGATTTTGTGACCATTTAGCAGCCTTTGGGACCATTTCCTTACCTAAGTATAAACCTAACCACCATTATCTTCTAGCTGCTATTATTAAATGGCTTGTCTAAATACAGATATATCACCATCCGATTTTATGTACTTTTCATGGTTGGAGAGATCATAGACCATAGAGAAGCACCTACCTCTGCCACTCTTCTAGACCAACACAATTTCTTACTATATTATAAATATATATCCTTATATTTACAGAGAAATGTAACTCTCACCACTCATCAAAGAAGCTTCTTTGTGCAACAGATGGAGACTATTACAAAGTTCCACAACTAGGAAAATGCAGAGAATAAGTGACTGCAAGGGGACCAACCCTAAGTGACACATCTACAATATAGCTGCTACACCTAAGGCTCAGGGAACATCGAAGGAGTGGAAATAATGTAAGAGCCAGAGGGACAAGACATCTCAGAGTAGTTAATGCATTCTAGATATGATAGGGAAGTTGCACCAATGAAATCTCCACAGTACAGTAGCCTAAGAAGACCTAAATAATGACAAAACCAGTTGACAAGCCAAGGTGGGTGGGGGAAATGTCACAGGGTCCCACCTCAAAAATGAAGTTACAGGCAATCAATGGATGTTGAGGAAAGAAGAATCAGCCATCTCCAGAGACAAGCTCCCTGAGAGGTTATCTAATCCCAAGTGGGCATCCCTAAACACGGGTACATAAGAACACCACTAAATGGACTCGGTGAATTATTTACATATATATGCATATATGTATATTTATCAATGTATGTACATGTGATAATAATAAAGAGGAAAAGAAACTGAGATGGAATGGGGGGACATGGGAGGAGTTGGTGGGGACTGGGAGGGATATAAATAATGGAAAGCCAATACTCATGTATGAAATTCTCAAAAATTAAAAAAGGACCAAAAATTTTATGTACTTTTTGATAGGTTTAGGACATGAAAGGCTTACTATAGTTTATATATTACTATTCCTGGTGACTGCATATTGGATTCTGATGGTATTCTTTCAGGATCATTCAGAATTTTGATGATACAACTAAGACCATATTCCTGGGATGTGGAATCTCAGGCCTTTAAACTTCTTACTATATCATAGTGATGTTCAAAAGCTTACAGAAAGTGCTGGCCATAAAACACAGAGTACTAGAGTAGAAAATAAAATGAAACAGTTTAAAGTTAACAATCCTCATAACCCTCTACCACTTATAAAAATATTTCTCCTTCTATTTCATGTATTTAGTTGATGGTATTTTCTGACTTAAAACTGAGCTCAAAAGTGAATACTAAGTTCTGTGAAGCAAACTACAGAATAAATGAAATTGTTATACATTTAGTGTGTCATCTCTCTAGAGAATTAAGTGAAAACTCTTTAATCATTGTCCTTCACACTCCAAGAACAATCATTTCTGATGGAAAATGATCATAAAGCAATATACAGAAATTAAAACACTTTAATATAAACATTTTTCAGAATATAGACCGATTTTCTCAGCCCTTTTGGAGAACATTTCAAAAGTATATATCATCTAATTCATTATAGACTATTTAATTGTCCACTTCCAGAACTAGAAAATACAAAAATACACTGCAAATGAGATTTAATAAAAAATCAGTCTAAGTTCATACACTTTCATTGGATAAACACAAACAAACACAGTGATAATAAAATACCATCAATACTAACACAAATTAAAAATGGGATGAATTCTGTAAAGACTGGTCTCCCATAGGCCTGACCATTCTTCCAAAATCAAGCAAGATTTGGGAAATTCAGGGTAGAATGGCTATAGACTGTAGTGCTTTGTAAGTCTCTCATTTAAAATAAATTCCTTGCTTGGGCAAATAAGTCACTTTCACTGTCATTGGATGAACAAAATGGAAACAACTGCATTTAGCAAAACCATATTATATATAAGAAATATAATAATTTTTATTTTTATAAAATGAAAGTAACTTGAGAAAAGAGCATATGAATATTTTTACTTCATGTGGCTTTTGTTAGCAATTAACTATACATGTAGAAATACACAAATAACACATGAAACCAAAAGTTTTCAACTTTTCTTCAACCTTAAGGGAACAAAATTGGAAAGTTTAAAATCGAGAGTAGAAATCACTGACTATTCTGACTTTTCTTCAGTAGGTTTCTTTCTCTTATGTTCTTGTATTGTGTTCTGGCTTCACATATGGTAGGTTTAGGCCTTTGTGTTTGTCCTTCAATTACATTTTAAGATGAGAGAGAGAAAGAGGGGGAAAGGAGAGCAGAGCAGAGGACATAGAGAGGGAGAGAGAGAGAGGGAGAGAGAGGAGGAAAAAGAGAGGAGGGGTGAGAAAGAGAGAGAGAGGAACAGACTGATGTTTTCGTGCACCGTCACAGACTTCTACTACCTCTTCATCTGAAGAGCTTGATTTTAGTTAAATTCACTTTCTCAACTGATTTCTTGAATTCACTCTTTGTAAATAAAACCAAAAGTTCAAAATTCACAAGTAGACTCACTTCAAAATACTTTCGCAAAGACTACATTTAGATGTTTTGTATATTTGTTTTTCCTTTTGGTTCAATTTCAATTTTTGCAAAGTAAATGTTAAGCTTTCCTGAACTGACACTGCATCAACACTTCCTTGTCTTCATTGGTTACTCGTGTCTTTACCTAAATCAATATTGTTTCTTTAGTTTATTCCTGGGTAAACTGGAAGTTCAAAACCCAAGAATTGACTCATCCCAAAGGATTTCCTCTTCTGTCCTTTCTTCCACAGCTTTCTTTTTCTGTTTTTTGTGCTTACGTTCTTCCTTCTCAGAGGATGCCTCGTGTTTTCTTTTCTTTTTTCGGTGCTTTATCTTTTCTGAACTGACTCTAACTTTATCCTCTTCTCTTTTACTTTCTTGAATGCTCTTTTCTTTGTCTAAATCTTTATCCTGAGAACTCTTTTTCCTTTTATGCTTGGACTCTTCCTTCTCTGGCCTTTCTTTGTCTTCTTCTAGGTGTCGTTTTCTCTTTTGATGACGCCGTTTATGACTTGCGTGATGACCATGGGTATTATCGTTTGAGGACAGGTGCTTATAAACTTCACATTCTACGTTGTGTGAGTCAGAGCTATTTTCTTGTTGACTAAGGCTCAGAGGAACCAGTTTTTCTGAGAAATAATCTCTGGTGAATTGATAGTAGCTATCAGAATCTAGTTTCTGTTTGCTCTCATAAGCTGGTAAACAATGAGGTAACTCATTTTCTACTGCGTGTGAACTACTGTATGGATCTGTGTAAGACTGGAAAGTCTCAAATTGGACTCTTTTCTCAAACATTCTATGTTTGGATCTTGTATCAATCATTTCTCTGTTCCTATGGGTTTCCACTGAGCTATCAATTCTTCTGAAAGAAGTCTTTGGCTTGAGTTCTCTAGATTCCTGAACATTTCTGTAATCCTCAAATTCATCTTGGAAAGTTTCATTTCCCCTCTTCGAATGAGGTGGTAACCAGGAACGTAATTGGTCATCTTTTGGTGAACCATTGTATTGTTGTTGGTAGGTCTGCAATGGCTCAAATCTTCGCTCATACATTCTTTGTCTGTTTCCAGAATCAACCCTTTCTCTATACCTATGCTCCTTATACCTATAATTTTCTCTCATCCTTCTAAAACAAATATTGGGATCTAGTCCTCTTGCTTTCTGCACTTTAATGTAATCTTCAAGTTCATCTTGGAAAGAGTCATATGTCTTTGAATGAGCTGCTAAACAATGAGGTAACTGGTCTTCTACTTCTTGAGAATTATTGTATGGTCCTTGGTTTGTCCAGAAATTTTCAGGTGGAGGTTTTTGTTCAAGCATTTTATGTCTAGGTCTGGAATCAACCATTTCTCTGTATGCATGAGCTTTCAAATAATTATCTTCCATCTTTCTAAAATGAGTCTTGGACTCGAGTGCTCTAGATTTCTTCACTTTGATGTAATCTGCATGTTCACCTTGGTAAGAGTCTTGTATATTCTTTGAATTTTTCATTTGACTGATAACATGGGATTCTCTAAAAGAAAATAATATAAAGTTGATTACTAGAACATTTTATGCTGAATATTTTCTTTGAAATGAAAAAATTAGTCTAGGTAAACAAAATCCATAAAAGTTAAAATACATTCTTAAAAACAACTGTAAAGAGTGAATTTTGATGCTCACAAGACATAGCAGGAATAGTTAAGATAGCTCTCAGGCACCTCACAGGTTTTAAGAAAAAACACTTTCCATTAAGTGGCAGTTAGAGACACCTAACACTTTCATTGTCTCTGTGATCTTTAAATAAGACCACAGGTACATGGCTGCAGGGAGACGTGGGGTTTTGTGGAAAGATACCAGAGTTAAACAGTAGGAACAACAGGGTGAAACTCAAGAATACTGGATGTTAGAACTATAAGAGATTTAAATAGAGAGCCCTAACATCAAGTGTACAGTGGCAAACTAATGAAGGGTAAGATGTTCTTTAGTGGCCCTACAAGCAGAAGAGAAAAGGAAATTGTTGATGAGCTCCATAGTGCAGAAGCTAGCACCTTGCAAAAATATAGTCTAAGACAAATGATCTCTGATCTGTACCAGCAAGCTAGCTCTGAAGAAGTCTCCTGTATTTCTAAGATTATTCATTGGTACTTCAATGAGGAGTCACCTGAAGAGGTGTCCTACTGTCTGACTATGCTCCTGGGTGAATGAATCCAGGTATTTTAATATCTCCAAGTCCAAATTGCCACTAGGCATCACTAAATAAATAAATCATGTAGACATAAAAATCAACAAAGAAACTTCAGCATTAAATGACACCACAAATCAAATGGACTAAGAAGACATCTACAGAATATTCCCTTCAACATCTACAGAATGCCCATTCTTCTCAGCATCTCATGGAACTGAACCATCAAGAAAACAAGGCTTAGAGTTAAGAGAAAACCTACAGAAAGGGAGAAAGTTTTTGTCAATCACTCCAAATGGATTTGGGGCTTGCACTATAAGAGAGAATGCATGCCTAATATTATAACACTGGTCCAAAACCCATGTCTGAAGAGGTCTTGACCCTCTGGAGGGGAATCTAAAATGGCTGCTTACCTTAATTGACATGACATCAAAACACCCCCTAAGTATCTATCCACAGGCAGAGCCTATCCTCAGTATTAAAATGAGAAACCTCTACGTGCAATAAACTGAGGTAAATACACAAAGACTCATGGCTGCCCAAGATGCTGAGAATAAAGGACGATTTAAGGTTCAGCCCTAGACAAAACATTTATGTACCGTCTTAAGGGTTAGAGAATAATGAAAGAGGGCCGAAAGAATGTAAGACCCAGAGGATGGGGAGGGGTGCTCCAAAATACCACCCAAGCATGACATAGGCATGGGAGCTATGAACTCACAGCAGCTGTATATATGCATTAGATCCACATAAGTCAGACCCTCTTAACAGTCAGTCAGCTATGAAGGAGGATAGGACCACATAATGCTGATCTTTTGGCAGCTAACAAATTCTGGTAGAGGCAGAAGCATAGTATCCAGTTACATACCCACTGGTGAACCCACAAGGCTCTGATGGTTAGTTCAAAACTCAGGATCACATAGACAATGCTAATTAACCTATGTAGAACACTAAACAAAACCCAAACTAGTAAATAAGGGAGTTTTATAGGGAAGGGGGCTGGTGGGATGGAAAAACGACAGTTGTAGAGTGGGACCAAAATATTATATATGCATGAAATTATTAAAGAAAAAAGTTTACTAATTCAAAAGAAAACAAAAGACAACAAATGTTGGTGAGGCTGCAGAGAAAAAGAAACAATTATACATTGTTGGTGAAAATGTAAATTAGTGCAGCCACTATGGAACTCTATATGAAGGTTCCTCAAAAACTATAACTGCAAGACGATCCAACTATACTATCCTAGCTGTATACCCAAACGAATACAAGTGGCATAAAAGAGAGATATCTGTATAGCCATATACAGTCCTATTAGAAAATCATGAAGTTACACAATCAATTTAGATGAACACCAGCGGATAAAGACTATGTTATATATATATATATATATGCAGTGGAATATTGTTTAATCATAAGCAAGAATGTAATAATGTTTTTAGAAATAAAAACAGAACTCGAGATCATCATTCATATTAAGTAAAATAACCCAGATCCAGAAAGATAAGTATTAATTATTCGTTTTTCATATGTGGAATCTAGATTTTTTTTAAAATCCCCATCAAATTAGAATGGGGGTCTATTAGGAAAGAGGGAGGATAATAAAAGATACCTGGGGATAAATATGAGCAAAGTGTGTTTATACATACATGAAAATATCACAATGTCACAATGAAACCAATTATTTTGTATAAGCCATATATGCTAATAAAAATAGCTCATGCCTGGGATAAATATGGAGGATGGACGGATATAAAGGAGTGGCTGTATCTCATGCTGTTATAGTTTTACAAATGTTAATGCTCATTTGGATGTGTGGCTAATCAATATTAATAATTATTGCCTTCATAAATGGCCTCATCTAAATGTCATGTTTTTAAACAGTTCCTTGTATAGATCTGCAGATGTGACAGGTTATTTTTTAAATGTCTAAATGTAGCTTCATTTGGTGAGTCTGACAACTTAGCTCCTAAGTATTCAGACCCAAATACTGTAACTATTTTCATAAAGAATAAAATATTTTATTTTTTTATGAAAATACTTTTTCTTTTGTATTGATTTTTTGTGTATTTGATTTTAAAAGCAACAAGCCAAATATGCAGGAGGTCAATGACCTTCTGTCCTGCTACCTGAATTACTCACTCCTCAATTATTTTCTCATTTCTCCTCTTCTTACAGTAATATATTAGTTCTGACTAAATATTTATTAAACTCCTACTATGTGCCATGGCAGGTATAATTCATATATTATTCTATTTCTTTATGACAATATTGTATTAGAGCTGTCCTTATTATACACTTGGTAGGTAGAAAGATGGCTCTGTATTTTGATGTAGGTGTGACAGCAAGACCTCTGTCCTTTATTCTTTTTTAAAAATATTTTTATTTATTATTTTTATTTTATGTACATGAGTGTATTGCCTGCATGTATATAAGTACACCAGTGATGTGCAATAAAAGTGAAGGTCAGAAGAGGATGTCATATTCCCGGGAATTGGAGTTACAGATGTTGTTAGCGGCCATGTGGGTGCTGGGAACCAAACCTGAGTCTTCTCTAAGAGCAATGTTCTTAACTACTGAGCCAGCTCTCCAGCCCCATGTTCTTTGTTCATTTTTAAAGATTTATTTTATTTTCAATTATGTGTTTGTGTGTGCATCTGTGTGTGAGTTGTGTGTGTGTGAGTGCTGGTGTTATACCTCACTCTATGGAGAATGACTGGATCACAGAATCCCTGGAACTAAGAAGTCTTTAGAGATACTTTGAATTTGCATGGTTAGCCTGAAAATGATCTTTTAGCACCTCTACAAAGAAGTAGAATGCTGTCTGGTCAGGAAGGGTCCCAATTTTTCAGATCTGCCAGTACATTATTTTGACTAGGAAATATCCTTGGGAACACCAGTGTGCAATGTTATGAGTACCACCTACCATTTCTAGGTTCAAGTCATAGGAAAATGAATGTCTACGAAGTTTGTAAAATATATGAAAGAGTACTCGCCTAGATGCTTTGGTCTGTGGAATCACAAGAAAGCTTTGGCAAAATCACTTACTTAATTTGATGTTCACTTCCTTGCATGTGGGACCGGAACATATGTAAAGATGTGAAGGTGATACTGCAAATTTGGCATATGTAGGTTCTCATTCTGAATGCTGTAAAAACAGAGAGATGAAGTGTAGGAAGGTGAGTATAGATACACTTAGAATCATATAATACTAGAGATGGATAAGAAATCATCTACTTGAAATTTCCCACACAGGTAAAATTACTTGGTCAAAGTCACAGAGCCAGTTAGTAGTAAAGTTAGCTTCTCAGAGCTCATGGCTCCCAATTTAATGCTCAATTACTGCTATACACTTTATCTATAGTCTTCTTTCTTGAGAATCTGTTACTTGCCTACTGTTGCTGCATAGAGTATGTAACAAGTACCTCAAATATAGCATGGGTAACCAACTTACATTAGTTCTTCAATCAGCCTCTCTTTGTTTATCCTTAATTATTTTTTCACACAAACTCTGAATTGTTTCAAGAGTTAAAATAGAAAAAATTTAACCTCTTGCTTGAAATTAATGTAGTCCACTAGCCATCAAAAATAATTCCCAGATATTTTACGAGAGGTTCAGTGAGCACCATTCATAGGGTAAAAGTGTAAAGCAAAATTCTAAAATGAAACCACTAATTGTCACTTCAAAACCATCAAAAACTATAAAAAGCAGTATAATAGCCAGCTAACTATTCTGCTTCTAAAGTAGAATTAGAAGCAGGAGATAAGCTTATTTTCTAAATCTTATCCTTCTCCTATGTTCTTCTTGGTAAGAAGAAGCAGATGAACAACTTTCATGAGACAAATATGAAAACAATTAAATTTAGACAGGAGGCAATAAATTGGGACTACAAAGATTTTATAAACAACTAAAGTCATCTATTAAATAAAATAGCAACCTAAGTTAATCATAATTAAGTGTATTGGCCTTTGTCTGAACAAAGTTTATTCATAGAAACAAGTGACTACTGATAAGGGGAAAATAATGCATTGAATAACATTTTCACTATTGATATATTCTATTAATGACCAGAGATCAGCTGGTTATGTTAAAATTTGAATGAATGTTGTTTAAAACATTTTTATTGAGAATTTCATACAATGTATTTTGATTGCATTCATATTCCCACCCCCATCTCCACTCCCACCATACTACACCCACTGACTTCATGTCCTCTATTTTTTTAAAAAATTTTTGTTTCTTTGAAAGCCCATTGAGTCTAATTCATGTTCCCCAAATGCTCTTGGGTGTGGGTCCATCCCCTGGAGGTTTGTCAACCTATCCAGTGTCACACCCTTAAGGAATACTGATTCTCCATGAATGAATGTTTTTATAAGGGTGCTAAGAACATCCTTCGAAGAGAATAATCTTTTCAATAAAGGGGATTAGGAAAAGTGACTATTCGAAAGCATAAGAATGTAGGTAAATCTCCCTCACCTGTTACATTACTCAACTCAAAATGGATTAAAGACTTAAATGTAAGACTGGCAGCTATGAAACTAAGGAACACACGTGTAAAGTGCTTCAGGACAGTGTAACAGGCAAGGATTTATTGGAAAAGTTCCCAAAATATAGGAAGCTAATGAAAAAAATACACAAATAGGATCCTATAAAACAAGTTTCTGCAAAACAAAGGAAATATACAATAGAGTTAATAAGCAATCTATAAATAGGAGAAAATACTTGTGATTTATACATTTAACATGGGATTGATCTCCAGAATATATAAGAAACACCCGAAACTCAACAGCAAAAAAAAAAACTCATTAGAAAATATGCAATTAAATTAGCCATTTTTTAAGAGAAGATATACAACTGTCCAACAGGTACATGAAAAAATACAGAACATCACTAATAATCAGGAAAATGCAAATCAAAAAAACAATGAGATGCTAGGAAGAATGGCTAATATAAAAAAGACTAATGGTTGAAAGTGCTGGTGAGGATGTAGAGAAAAGGGAACCCATATACACTGTTGTTGGGAACCTAAATTAGTAAAGCCATTTGAAAACCAGTATTGGCACTAATTAGAAAACAGAAAGGAATTATCACATGTACCTGTAATTGCAACACTGGTGTATAGCCAAAGGAAGTGAAATCAGTATGTAAATAGGCATGTATTTATTACAGCATTATTTACAAATAGGCAACAGATGGAAGCAAACTAAGTACTCATCAATAGATGAATGGATAAAATGTGTTAATGCAGTCAACAGAATGTTATTCTGCTAGAAAAGTAATGAAATCCTGTCACTGTGACAGCATGGTTTGAACAGGAGGTCAATACGTTACATGATATAAGCCAGGCAAAGAAAATGCTACATAACCTTGTTTACTATGTGAATCTAAAATATTTGATTGATACCACAGAAATTTTGAGTATAATAGTCATCACTAGAGGGAAAAGACAATAGGAGTTGGAGAAGGGATGAGTAAAGATTAGTCAATGGATACCATGTTAACAGTTAGATGAGGGTAGGTAGGTCTGCAGTACTATTCCATAATATTTCTATTACACTTAACCATTGTATACTATACATTTCAAAAAGTTAGGGAAAGGATTTTGGAAATTTTAACTACAAAAAATGATAAAAGCCTGAGGATATAAATATGTGTAACTTGTCTTATATATTACATGAAGTCTATCTAAATCAAACATTATATGGTACTCCTATTTTGTAAAAAACTATTATATGTGTGTTTTGTCTGCATATATGTAAGTGCACCATGTGCATGTAATCCCCACAGAGACCTGAAGAGGGTGTCGGATCCCCCTGTAACTGGAGTTCCAGACGGTTCTTAGCCACCATGTTGGTTGTGGGAATCGAACCCGGGTGCTCTGGAAGAACAGGAAGTGCTTTTAACAGCTGATCTATCTCTCTAGCCCCAATACTCCAATTAATACCTACAAATCTTTTTTTGTATTTGAAAACTTTGAATAAACAATTCCTTAAAGCCATCCTCCTTCTCTGTGCATTTATTTCATGGTGATTAAGCAACTTTCTATTTCTAATTTGGTTTTGATACCAGAGACATATAATGTGGATTATAGACATCAAAAACATCCCAAAGATTAGAAATATGTATTGTTATTATAAATCAACCAATCCATTAACTTGAATTACAATGTTTATCAAATTTCTCTGGTAAAAATAACCTCAGTTATTAGGTAAAAATACAGATCCCTAGAACTCTCCTGTGGAGAATATGATTCACTGTTTCTGTAGTAGAGCTGAGAAGTAGATTTAATTTTTTTATTATTTTTGTTTTATGCATATGAGAAGCAGTTTTTATCAAAGTGATTGTCAGAAACTTTGTGAGAAATACACTTCAGGGAATATTTATTAGCTTATTTCAAGGTTCTTTGTGGTTTGTGAGTACTTCATTTGAGGTTAATTAACTGATGACTCTGGAACTAAGTATTTATTAACCGAAGGATTCAACCTAGAACAGATGAACTGCTATTCATCTTTATACCAATCTTTCCCAGTAAATTAGCACTTCATTTTATAGGGGTGGAAACTAAAGCAAAGATGTTCTTGGTCAGTGCCATATATTTTGAGTGCACTTAAGTGATGTGAGATAAACAAGAATCATTGTTTTTTCTAGCTTTGTGGTTTTCAAAGCTGGTTATATATTAGAATCATATGGAAAATGTTTATGTTACCTTGACTCTTGGCTTTTCTACACATGGATGTTCTTCATTGTTCTAGGCTATTGGTATTGGTCAGCTTCACATCAGACCAATTAAATCTATATCTCTAGGGGATGGAAAAGGACTCTTCTACTTCTTGAAATCTTTCTAGATAATTTACTACTAGAAGAGTTGGCTTTACTTGGAAGGATGTAAAAGGTTAAGGAGAGCATTGTTCATTTAAGAAATAGTATGAAAAAGCACAGGTGTGTTCATAGGAATGTTGCACAAAATTATGACTGTAGAGTAAAATTCAAGGAGACAAGATGGGAAAGGCAAAGCAGGGATCCAATCAAAGTGGGACTTATATGTTAGGCTAAGGAGCTTAGACATTTTTTCTGTGTTAGGAAACCTTGAATACATTAAAGTAGGAAATGATACGGGTGGTAAATTGTGTATTTTAGAAAAATGCCTCATTTGGCGCAATATAGATGATGAATTTAAGAGCAAACCAAAAAGTAAGGTGAACACAGAGGTGATATGAATGTAATAGACTAGGGAAGATATAATGAGGACATGGAGTAGAAGGGTCTCAGTAGGGGTGGAGAGGAAACACCTGAACTGGTGAAACGCTTAGCTCTGAAACTGGCAAAATGTAGTGAGTGATGGATATGAGGGATATGGGAATGGAGAGACTCTAGAGGAGACTATAAATAATTCTCTGGTTCTTAATTTGGTAACTGAGTGTGTTGCGATCACATTACCTGAAACTGGAACTTCGGAAGGAAGTTACAGAGTGAGAGAGAATGCAAAAGTGAATCTAAGTATGAGCACGGAGTCTGAGATGGCTGTGAGACTTCTAGGTAAGTGTGGGTAACTGGTAGTTACACATGAGTTTAAAAGAAAGAAGATATGACAGAGATTTTGGAGACTCCAGACATGGGAGTAGTTACAATAATCAGAATTCATGACATTTCCTGAGGATAATGAATGGATTGGCATAGGGATAGCTACATAGTGATCAAAAAGTACATAAAAATAAAAATAATAAATAAAATATTAAAACAAAAAAAATTATGAAAGTATACCACTCTTTACACTGAGATGGTAGAGAAGGAAGAGTCTATGAAAAACTTAACGAAGTAAAGGACAAAGATTTATAACATTGAGAATGTTAAAAAAGCTAAAGATGCCTACTTGATTTAGTCATTTGGAGTTTACCTTGAATGAGTAATGAGCAGTTTCACCGAAGTGGAAGGGTAGAGTGGTGTGAAGTCTGGGAGAATGTGTGCCAACAAATGACAATGAATTGAGGAGTGAGTAAGTAATAGTTAAAGACGGGAGTAGAGTGCATTTAAAAACATTTGGCTATGAAGAGAAGGGGTGTGTTAAAGGGGAACTCCATTACAGGAGGATTTGGTTAGGGCAACATATTTGGTAATTAATATCTGTTCGCTTCTTTCCTGTCTTCCTCTCCTTTCTTCCCTTCTTCCTTTCCTTCCTTCCCTTCTATTTTTTCTGTGGTAGTGAGGCTTGAATTCCAGGCCTTTCTCATGCTAGGCAAATGCTCAGTTACTGAACCCTTTAAAAAATTTTTTTGAGACAGGATCTGTGTAATCTGCCCAGGCTGGCCTTGAACTCTCTCTGTAGTACAGCCAGGCCTTGAATCTGTCATTTTTCTTAATCACCTGAGTAGCTGGAATTACAGGCCTGTGCCACCAGGCCTGCCTTATCTTTCTTGATAAGAAAAGCTTATTTGAGAAGTGTGAAGAGGGGAAGTATAGAGCAGGGAAACAAAGTTTTGGAAAATTACATAGCTTAAAAATCATTTTAAGGGGCTGGAGAGATTGCTCAATGGTTAAGAATACTGGCTGCTCTTGCAGAGGACCTGGGTTAGATTTCCAGCACCCACATGCCAGCTAACAGCTGTCTGTAACTCCAGGAAATCCGATGTCCTCTTCTAACTTCTGCAGGCACTGCACAACACAGGTGCACCTAACTATGTACAAGCAATACATTCATATACATAAAACAAAAATAATAAAAAATCATTTTTAAATCACAAAGTGTATGTGTACCATAATTTCATTACCTGTCTATCTGTTGTTACACATCTAGGCTGATTCAGTTTGCTAGCAATTATAAACAGAGCATCAATGAACATGGATGTGCAGGTATCAGGTAAGATACAGAGTCTTTTGGGCATATATCTAGGAGTGGCATAGCTGGGTCAAATGATAGTTCTATTTCTAGTCTTTTGACAAATCTTCACTGATTTCCAAAGTGGCTGAACTAGTTTACAACCCACTAAACAGGATACAAGAGCTTCCCTTTCCCCACATCTATGCCAGCGCTTACTGTTATCTGTATTTTTTTTAATTAAAAATTTATGTGTATGAGTGTTTTTCCTGAATGTATGTACGTGCACCATGTGAATACCACACCCATGGGAGCCAGAAGAGTGTATTCGATCTCCTGAGACTAGAGTTACTGACAGTTGGCAGGTACCATGTGGGTGCTGGGAACAGAACCCAGGTCTTCTGCAAGAGCAGCCAGTGCACTTAATGGCTGTACCATCTCTTCAGTTCCACTATTTGTATTCTGGATGATGGCCATTATGACTGGGTGAGGTGGAATCTTTATTTCCCCTTTTTTAACTGAATTTTTGCTATTTCCAAACAATATATTTGATCGTATTTAGATTCCTCTCTCCCCTATCTGCATCACCCCTTATTGCTCCTTGACCAATTTAATGTAATATATAACATATATTACATACATGTGTAATATATATTATATATATGTATATGCTTATAGAGTCTAATTTGTGTCCCCAAATGTCCTTCAATGTGGGTCTATCCACTGGAGCCTGGTTAACACACCAAGAGTCACTCACACCTTTGAAAAAGACTGACTCTCCACCTTCCAGTAGCCATTGGTAACCTATAGTTCCACAGGTAGGTTTGGGGCTTCTTATCAACTTCCTTGTGACTATGCTTGGATTTTGTTTGGTTTGAGCTTACATTGGACTTGTGCATGCTATCACCATTGCTGTGAGTTTATATGAGTAACTGATCAGTTTTCTGGAAAGCTCTTGTTTCCTTGTGGTCATCCACCAGTGATGTGGAATCTTAAAATAGTTTTATCCTGCATTTTTCTGATGGCTAAGGAATTCGAACACTTTTAAAAGATGTATAGTGTCCATTTGTAGTTCTTCCTGTGAGAACTCTGTTCTGTTCTATAGCCACTTTTAAAATCAGGTGGTTTGTTTTCTTGATGTTTATTGAGTTCTTTGTATATTCTAGTGATGAATCCTCTGTATAGCTGATGTAGCCACTGGTGAATGATTTATGCTATAGTGGATAGCTTCATGTCCATGTCCATTTGAATGGCCCTGGTTAAATTCAGTGAGTCAAAAGGCAAAAACAAAACAAAACAAAGACATGAAAATGGGATGGAGAGTTGGTGAGAGGAAAGGAGGTGTGGTTGGTGAATGTGGCAGGAGGATAAGAGAGGATGGCGGGGTGAGTGTGAGGTGAATGTATTATATACATGTGTGAAATTGTCAAAGAATAAATTGATTAAAAAAAAAAACTAATGTTAAGGGGAAAGTGAAGGAAAACAAAAATGACTGAATCAGACTAATAACCCAAAGAAATTGGAAAAAGAGACTGTGGAGAGACATCCAGTTTCTAAACTTATATGTTTCCATAGTATCCCTTAGTCACCTGAAATGTAGTAGAAGACTTAAAGAATTGAGTTGATTCTAGGTTGAAATCTTGCTGCTAGGGAGTGACATACTAACCCTGGGTATAAGTAAAGCTTTAGAAAAGGTTCCTATAGCATTAAGATATGCACAGATGGTAATGGAAATGCAACAAAAGAGAGAAGAAAAGAGGGGTTGGAGAGTTGGCTCAGCAGTTAAGAGCACTGGATGTTCTTGCAGAAGACCCTGATTCAGTTCTCAGCACCCACATGACAGCTAACAACCATATGTAACTCCAGTTCCAGGGGAATCCAACTCCCTCTTCTGACCTCCATGGGCACTGCACAACATGGGTATACTTACATACAAGCAGGCAGTTTTACTCCTACACACAAAATAAAAATAACAAAGTACTAAAAAGAGAAATAGTTCTAAGACTTGATAAAACGTTGATAGAAAGCATATAGGGAATTAAAGTAGTTAAAAATATTGTCAAAGATTTGGGTAGGTACCTAATAAATAGCAATAATACTAGCAAAAAAAAGATTTTGGGAAACTTACATTGGATTTAGAGAATATTATTAATTTTAGATATGATGAATTACAAGTGAAGGTAAGACATCTAAGTCCAATAATGGGGCTAGAATTAGTAAGATAACAAATCAAATATGACACATAAAAATACATACTTTAATCCTGTACTGTCATCATTGCCATTCCTGTGCTAGTAAGATCTGAATTGGAATAGGGGCATAAACAGGCAGTGATGATGAAGGAAAGATCAAATATGGGAGAAACATGTGTAAGCAATTGCAGATGAAGAGAAAGGAAGAGAGAGAAAGGAGACACTGAATCAATCATGAGATAAAGTGGCACATGTTAAGTTTCATTTTCTTAACATTAGTTCACTTACAATAATTCTGTTGTCAGTGTTCTTTGAAATTCTCATTAGCTAATTTAATTTATTCAGCTATGCTTTCTTGTTGCTGACTTTTTTTTAAAGAAATGGTCTTGCTATGTAGCCCAGGCTGTCCTCACAGTCATCCTCCTGCCTCTGACTTCTGAGTACTAAGGCTTCAACTACGTACCACCATATCCAGCTAAAACAGCCACTTCAGCTGTTTTAAAAAGCTGAAATGCTTGTGAAGCAGGAGTTAAGACAGGGCATATCTGTTCTTTTAGCTACAGCATCAAACGTATTTTGTAAAATGCTTTTATTAAGTACTTTAAATTATACTGATGATCATTCCTCTATTTCAGGGTCAGAAAAGAACTTTATAAAAAATTCTTCCTTTAGTCTAGTAACCTTGAAACTTTAAAGGGCTAAAACGATCTCTCCTATAGCAGCAACAAGAATGCAAGTGCTTAGCATTTAGACTCAGTTCATTTACTCAATGTCACAAAACGACATTTCAGATACCCTCAGCTCTGCAACAGGAAAAACACCCTAACATGTGGCAAGTTTTCGTATCTTCAAATATCTCCTACCTTTAGAAGCAACTATCACTTCTATTTCTATAGTTGCTTAAATCAACATTCTTTAAAATCCTACATGAAGCTAGATATCCTTTGGAATATTATAACCTATTGAATCACACTATTCAGGAAACTAAAATGGCACAGAGGGTAAGCACTTGAAATAAATATTCGTTAATAGCTTAATGATTCATATATTAAACTAATCTCTATTGAGGTAGGACTCAGTCTATGTCAATTTTATTTCTAGCACTAGAAATATAGATGAATTACATGAAGTTTTCTCCCCTGAAGACCTTAAACTGAAATAGGAAAGAAATAATACATGAAGAGGTAAGTAGATACAAAGGTTAAAGACTCAGAAGATTAGCCCTGAAGGAAGTGAAAAGGCTTCCAGGGGCAGCAGCATGTTTATAAATGTGTATGAGTTAATCACAAGCAGGTTATGGAAATATTTCAATGAAGGATAAGGGGTGGCTATGAACAAAGTCATAAGGAGAAGAAATAAACTATACAGCTTGCAGGTACTGACTATCGATAATGGCAGGAAGTGACAAAGGACAAGTGTGTAGAAAGGAGGAAAGAACAAGAAGATGGAGAGTTGTGGAGTTTTGATTTTATCCTTAGAAGATGGAAAAACAAAGATTTTCAAGCTGTAGAGTGTCATGGAAATATTTATATTTTAAATCAAATATTTCAGTAGTTAAACTGAAAGTGGATTGTGGGAGATGAAACCAACAGGAGGTTAAGTAATTAAAAGGTTGTAGCTCTGCTTCTGAAAATTTCTTAAGTATAAATCACTTATGGGTCTTGTTAAAAACATAAACACTAAGTAGGACTGTAGCAGGCCTGAGATTCTTTTATCTAATAAGCACTAAGATGATATCAATAATGCTGGTCCACACCTCACAATCTGTGTAATAAAGCTCTAGGAAGATGTGACGATCCATACTAGTGTAGGAAGGGAAGGGATGCAGTTAAGGGGACAGTAATAGTTCAGAAGGTAAAAAATCAGAACTTGGTGTTTCATTAACTATAGGATCTGAAGATGGTAGTATTGGGGAGTTCAACGTTAACTGTAGGTTTCTACTTTGAAATACTACGGATTTGAAGTGGCTTTGAAAAGTCCAAGTGAAATAGTATCTACCATTTGGACACGTGAGTCAAATTTTGATGGAAAGGGTGATGAGAATACAGGTGATGGATGAAACCAAGGGAATATACAGAATCATGTTTGTACAGTAAGGCTAATAATGGAACCATGGGAATACCTAAATCTAAGCAATTAGTTAACAAAGAGCTGATACAGAAAGCAAATAAACAGAAATAAAAAGGAGCCAGATTGTGAGGAGTTGTGTACAACCAAGAAAATAATTTCAAGAAGCCAAGAGTAATGAATATTTTCACATGAAGAGGAACGGTCTATTAATAAGAGATTAAAAATAATTAGGTGACAGGCTGGAGAGATGGCTCGCAGTTAAGAGCACTGTTGGCTCTTGCAGAGGATCTGGGTTCAGTTCCCAACACCTACAGGGCAGCTAACAACCATTTATAACTCCAGTTCCTGAGAATCTGATGCCCTCTTTGGACCTCTATGGCCATTGCATGACACGGTTGCACTTACATACATGCAAGCCATATACTTATACACATAAAATAAAATAAAAATAATAAAAATTGCCATGTTCCGACTTTTTTCTAGTTCCCTGTCTAGAACTTATAATACTAATTACTCTTGCCTTTACTTCTCCTTCACATCTCCTAGTCACAATTCAAGGACTTTCTTTTCCCCTTACAGATAAGAGTTATGCAATTTGGGAGTCTTTTAGATAGACCCACTGAAGGGGTACTCCAATTGCCTCACCCTGTGTCCCTGGGTACTCCAATGGCCTCACCCTGCGGCCCTGTTCAGCATGGAAGAAGCCAGTGTGGTTTGTGTCCCTATTCTCTATTGGCGATTTGGGTAACCCCTTTAGAGGATGGTGTGATAAGAATAGGAAGTAGGAATTGGCTAGGCAGAAAAGTAGCCAGTTTCTTGGCTAAAAATCAAAATGTCCTTGGGCCTCTTAGCAACATACTTTGTTCCAAAGGCCAAATATGTTGAAAGTATTTAGGGAGCTTGTATCTGATCCTTAAAAGATTTTAGGAATACCTCTTGGGGGGGGATGTTAGAGTAGTGAAAGCACCATAAAAATAAATAAATCAAAGAAGAAGAAAGAGTACATGAAGTTATCAGAAAAAAGTGATGGGTATATATGGGAGGAGTTGGAGGGGAGGGAGTGGGCATGGATTTGAATAAAACACCTTACATACATGTATGAAATTCTCAATAAATTATGTAAATAAAAAATAAAAATAATAATTTTTTTAAATGAGGTGAGCGGGGCATGATATGGTTGCACTTACATACATGCAAGCAATATACACATAAAATAAAAAAATTTAAATGATGAGGTGAGCTGGGCATGGTGGTACAGGCCTTTGATCCCAGCACTTGGGAGGCAGAGGCAGATGGATCTCTGTGAGTTCAAGGCCAGCCTTGTCTACAGGGAGAGCCTGTCTCAAAAATACCAAAAAGAATGATAAGGTGAGCTGGGTGTGGTGGTGATGCTCTATGTGAGTTCAAGGCCAGCCTGGTCTATATACTGAATTCCAGGTCAGCCAGGGCTACATAGTGAGACAGTTTCAAAAACACAAGTTGAGGAAAAGAAGAATGCAGAACCAAGAAAATGAAGGGGCAATAACATGCACCAATAGTAAAAAAGTGCCTGCTCTTGGGGGTGGGAGAAAATGAAATAAACATGGGTAGAAGAGCAGGTGTAATATTCTAGTCAAGACCAGTCTCTACATTATGCCTGAATTCTTGGCACTCTTTCTAAGCTCCGCGTCTTTTATCTTTTCAACTTCTATCAATTAAAATCAAAGAATTCTGACTATACTCCAGTGGATGAATTTGCACTGAAGGACATCTGGGTACAAATGCTTGACCGGATAGGTCTTAACATGTATGGTGGCATGCATGAGGCCTGGCGGGTGTGTGTATAGAGGAGGAGGCATGGACAGGGGAGAGGGTCTAAATTTGATTAAGAACTATTGTATGAAATGTACAAAAGCTCAATAAAAACTTTCAAAAATCAAAGAATTCTATGTACCATGATATATTACTCCTCTTGTTGGCAAAGATGAACACAAAAACATATAAGTATTTTTCAATGTGGTGTTATTAATGCAAGTAGTTTACACACTTGCTTCTCCAGGGAAATGATATATTCTTATTTATACTACCAAGAGTGACTAGCTTATCACCAAAAGACATTTAAATCATATTCAGTGAATGATTAACATCATTATATTATACTAATTTGAAATACTTCCTTTTCCTAAAATAAGGTGAAACCAATGGAATATATTATATATATTTGATTATGAAATTAATAAGAATTATAAGACTTTCTGGGTCTCAAGTTTTACAAAACCAAATCAAAGTACATGGATTTGAAAATTGATTATTGTCTAAACTTCTATGGTTACATAAATACTATCAATTCCTTAATCAATAAGAATAAAGTGGGTTATGAATAAATGAATATGTTTTATAAAATAAAAACTTCCTATTAAAGAGTTTAGAATAGTTTTCCTATTTACAATTTGTACTTGATTTTGTTGAAAGACATTTCTTTTTACTTATCTATAAATGTCTTCCTAGTTTCATTTTTCACCACAATATAATGTTGTTGGAGCATTAGTGGATTATTAAAGGAAACAGGGAAGAGTTTGAAATACTTCCTTGGATTATTCAAATCTAAAGCACTGCTATAGTGAGGAAAGAACAGTTTTGTCTTTATTCATATACCTGGAGGAGGCTTCACAATAACCGATTTCAGGAAGGTTGGCGCTGTTGAAGTAGTGTTAGGTCTATCTGCTGAAATAATTAAAATGAGAAGTCATCGATGTGTTTAGATGTTATAGCTGCATCTATGGTAAAGTATTAAAGAAATTTACAGTTCTCTAAAAGCCCACAGTCTTTGGACTTTTTCAGCACAAGGCTTCTGGATAAAGGCATTCAAGTCACAAAGGATCTCCTGTGAGAATGGAAATTGAGTATTAGTTTGTCAACAAGTTTATACAATAAATACATGGGAAGGAATGAATGTTTTGTAGCCATCATTGCTTGACCATATTTATTTGAGGAATTAATGGAAACATGGGAGCCATTTCAGGATGATTCTTTGAAATTTGTGAGGGTAAATCAGATGGATCAAGTTCTAAATTGATGTTTTTCTTGAGTACCATAACTATTCTGTCTTTATTTGTGATGCTTGCCTCAGAATGAACTCTAAACAGTTAAGAACATAAAAGTACACATTTCTACAGTTTTAGTTATTTCATGTCTCTTTTAGTTCCTCTTATTGAGGCCAATAAAATGAATTTGGGGGACTCTAGGTAGGATATTTACAAAATGGATTCTCTTATAAGGCACAATGATTCTGTCCTGCTTTAAGCTGTCAGACAGGAAAACAAACACACAGCAATTAGAGACTAGAATAAATTTTTAAAGTAATCCTGATTTCACTTATTAAGAAAAAAATTCTGGGAGAACCCAGATTCAATTCCCAGCACCGATATGGCAGCTAACAACTGTCCATAACTTCAGTTCCAGGGGATTTGATGCCCTCTTATCCCCTCTGTAGACATTGCACAATATGGTGCACTTACATACATGTAGTCAATACACTCATACAATGTAAATTTTTTTAAATCAAGAAAAAATTTCTAATAATATGTTGTGATCATGGTATTGCTTCTGACAATATCTGATGAACTGGAAATAAAAGCTGAAGAATTTTTAATTTTGGGAATACCATAGTAGTACAGTGTTAAAAGTTATTAAGAATGTGGTAAATTATTTATTCCAGATTAATCATCATTATTTTGTCATAGCATGCAAGTTTTTCAAAATATGAGTTAGGTTTTCAAAAATGTACTCTGCCAGCTCAGGAAACTCAGAGTGAGTGCCTTCATATGTGCTGGGGTAATCAAACATTACTAGAAGGAAGAAGAGGGCAGTATTCTAGAAGTCTCTGTACCTTTGGGATTCAACATACTATAATTATTCAGTGATACTTTATACTTACAAGAAGAAATTAAGGGTTATTTGGATAGATGGACATTCTATAATTTAGGTTTATTTACTTCTTACAGTTTTAGTCAGAAAACACTGTATATACACTATGCTGAACATACTGATCTGAACAGACATGTGAGAGAGTTTTGGAAAGCAGTGCATCAAAACACAATGCCAAGGGAAAAACTTAAAGAGCTAAGATTTTATGATTTCTTTAGCTGATTACTGTTGTTTAAGCAGTATAGCAAAAGATATGACTTTACTTGAATTTAGTAAACTGAAGAAGAGTGGTTGTAACACTTCTTAAAATTGAGCTAGCAATTAGAATTATGGACAAGGACACAAAAGGAGATGAACTAAGTGGAAGAACAACCAACCAAGTTGTTTGAACTGAAGTGAAATTTGCTTCCCTAAACGGCTGGTGCAGTGATGGGGAAAAGTTACATCCTGCATCTAAGATAAACAGACGAAGAGAACCTTACCCATCTTTGGCTGACACCTTGATGGAGACACCTGAACACCTTCTTCCAGCATCTCCTTCTGTTTTCGTGTGTGGCTCTTCCCCACATAATAAGACTGAGCAACAGCTGGGGAGTCAAAACTCATGTTGCAAAGATCACTAAATGTGCTTTTGTCCACTTCTCCACTCTTGTGTACCTGAAATAAAATGATCTTTTTTGGAAAGATTCTAAAACTCAAAGTTTAGAATTATATCTTTCAATTTAGCCAACTCACCTGAGAACTACCAATATGCACGTTCACTTTCTTACCAGGCACTTTGTTCTGATTCCCACACACTTGAAAATAGAACTTAACATTTTGAGCATGTATTTTACTCTGAAAAAGAATTACAATATGACTTTATTTATCCAGCAAAAGAGAGATGCAAAATTTATACTTCTCTAAATGTGAGGGCAGAGACTTGAGTTGTGAGTTTCAGCAACTTGTTTTTTGAAGTGAGGGCCTTAGGCATGCTAGGAAGCATATCACTGAGCTACTTCCTCAAGTCAGGTCTCTATTAACTTTATGAAATAGTGTCGCTCTTTTCAAATCTCTAACTCTCAGTTAAAACATAGTACAATTTAGAAGTCTATATTTTTATATTCTTTGCTACAAATTAGAAGCTCATCATGTGAGTGCACCCATGTCATGCAACGCTGTGGAGGTCACAAGAGGGCTTCGGATTCCCCTGGAATTGGAGTTAAGGATGGTTTGTAGCCGCCATGTGGGTGCTTAGAATCAAACCTGGGTCCTCTGTAAGAGCAGTCAGTGCTCTTAACTGCTGAACCATCTCTCCAGCCCTTGAAGCTCATATTTTTCTCTCTTTATTAGCATACATCAATTATACTGGGTTTCATGCTGACACTTTTATGCATTTCTATGATGTAATTTGATCATGCTACCTCCGACTACCATCTCTTCCCCTCTCACTCCTGTTAAGCCCCTTTCTTTTCTCAACTTGCTACCCTTCTACTTTCATGTCTTTTTGTGTGTGCAACGTGATGAGTTTTATTAAGGTTGCTTACAGGAATATGGGTAAGGGGACATTTATAGGAACACAAACACCTTAGCAGTGGTTAGTTACATCACTCTTGAATAATCTCTCCCTCTCAGAGCAACCATTAATTGCCTATAGATCAGGGAGGGGTGGAGCCTCATGAGATCCTGTCCCCTAGCAAGTACTAATTGTCAATAGAACCACGGGGATGGGAGACTTATGAGCCTCTCCCTGCTCAATGACAGGATGTTGACAAGCTCAGCATCATGTGGGTCTTGTACAGGTAATCATAGCTTCTGAGGTTCAAGAGCACAATAGCCATATGTGGTGGTTAGAATAAGAAACATCCACCATAGGCGCAAACATTTGAGGGGGAGGACACTGAGACAGGGTTTCACTATGTATCCCAAGCTGGCTGGGACTCACTGTGTAGATTATCCTAGGCTGTCCTGAGCTATCCACCTGCCTCTGCATCCCAAGTGCTAGGATTTCAGCATGTCCCACCACAACAAAGTGACTCAAATGTTTGAACACCTGGTCCCCAGCTGGTGGCACTGTTTCGGGAAAGGTCACAGAACATTTAGAGATGTAGCCTTGCTGGAGGAAATGCATCATTTCGGGGGACAGTCTTTGGGAATTTATTGACTTGCCATACTTCTAGCTCTCTCTCTGCTTCATGTTAGTTATTAAAAATAAGCTCTCAGCTTCCTGCTCTTCCCACCATGCCTGTTGCTTGATGCCATGCCTTCAGGGAATGACGGATTCTTATCCCTCTGGAACTGTAAGCCAAAGTAAACTCTTCCTTCTATAAGTTGCCTTGGTCATGCTGTTTTTATCAGAGAAACATAAAGGTAACTAATACACTATGTTATACCCAGAAGGCAGCATTCCACAACACTCCACCCTTTTCTCTGACTCTTAAATTTCTTTCTACCCCCTCTTCCATGATGCTTTCTGTACCCTGGAGGAGGTGATGGAAATGTCTTACTTATTGCTGAGGATTCAATAGTGTCTTACTCTCATCACTTTGACCAGTTATCATTCTCTGCAGTTATCACTACCC
>NW_008351466.1:144129-163615 GCF_000622305.1 Nannospalax galili | reverse complement strand
ATAATCTTTTGAAAGAGATTTGTGTTTGCTAATCACTGTAAAAGATCTGCTCATTCCTTAGTTACTAATATTGGGCAATGTACCCAGTTAAAAGATTGTATTTTTCAGGTTTCTTTTCAGCAACATGTGGTCAAGTAACTAGATTCTGGTTACTAACATGTCATATGAAATGTGTGAAATTTCTGGGAAGTCTTCTTAAAAGGTTGTGGGATAAACTATTCTGTCCTTCCCTCCTATTTCTATAAGATACAAAGGATGGGGTTTCAGTAGTCTTCTTGGTTGATCTTGAGGACAAAAGACCATTAATCAAAGCATTAAGACAGAAAATAACTATGTATCTGATTATGCTATAAAGTTGTCCTATCAGCCCTGCACTATTTCATTTTTTAAAAAAATTTAGTTATTGTTTTTATTTTATGTGTAGGAGTATATTACCTACACATGTGTAAGTGCAACCATGTTATGCAATGCCCACAGAGGTCAGAAGAGGGCATCAGATCCCTTGGAACTGGAATTACAGCAGTTGTTAGCTGCCATGTGGGTGCTGGGAATCAAACCTGGGTTCTCTGCAAAAGCAGCCAGTGCTCTTAAACGCTGAACAATCTCTCAAGCCCTCTTCAAATTCTTTCATGTGAAAAATAAATCAGTCTGAGTTCATACCACATTTGAATTTTTTACATTAAGGTGTTTTATTAAAATTTTCTTTGTTTTATTTATTTTTATGTATATGAATGTTTCACCTGCATGCATATAAATGCACCCATGTCATGTAATGCCCACGGTCAAAAGAGGGCATCAAATCACATGGAACTGGAGTTATTGGCAGTTGTTACCCTCCAAATAATTTATAAATATATATAATCAAATAAAAGAAATAGTAACCAAAATGTTGGTTTGGGTAAAGGGAAAAGTAAAAATATGTGTCCTGGGCACTCTCTCATTTTAAAATGTAAAATAATCCACCCTAAAGGGACAAGAAAGAATACAGCCAAAGTTCATACCCTCCATCTACTTTCAATAAATGTTAATGTTTTGCTTTCCTTTCCAGATCTCCTTTGTAAAAGAAATGAAATTTGTATATATGGTCCTATACCCACATGCTCAGGATTCTTGCCTCCTTTCTTTCTTATGCAGGTACCATTAACTGAAAATTATTAGCCTCCAAATAATATTTTCTCTCACTTTTATTCTTCACTGAGTATGCAATTACCCATATGATTTATATATTGCTTTCTAAAAGTCATGAAAATTAAAGTACACCATACATATCCCTTTAAAATTTCCCTCGAGGGACTGGAGAGACAGCTCAGCAGTTAAAAACTGGCTGTTCTTGCAGAGAAACTGGATTCAATTCCAAGCATCCACATGGTGGCTAATAACTGTCCTAACTCCAATTCCAAGGGATCCAATGACCTCTTCTGACCTCTGCAGGCATTGTAAGACATGGATGCACTTGCATGCATGCAAACAATACATTCATACACATAAAAAAGTAAAATTTCCTTTGAAAACTCAGCATTATATTTCTAAGATTTACATTCATGTTATAAACTACATAATATTCTACTCTACATGCTATTCCTCCAGTTCCCTATTAAGTGAGCTTTGTTTTTCTACTTTGTTATTACAAGCACCACTGTAATGAATATGGGTAAGCACATATCCCAAGACTTTCTTTACAATATATACCTAAGACTAGAACTCTTGGTTCATAAGGTATGTTGCTTTTCAGTTTATGAGGTAATGTAAGATTCTGAAGCAGTTTAGATTTCCAAAGGCAACATGAATGCTTCTGTCTCCCTATATTCTCCTGGTTTAATGATTATTAAACTTTTATTTTTGCCATTGTCATGTTTTTTATGTGCTATTTCACTATCTCTTTAACTTGGATTTCTTTTCTATCATTAGTGAAGTTGAGCATTTCTCTTATAGCCTGTTCTTATCACTTTCCCATATTTCTTATAAGGTATAAGACCTAACTGATTTGCAGTTCTTTATACATTCTAGCCACTAATTATTGTGATAGCTAATCTTAGTTGTCAACTTGACACACCTGGGAAGAGGTAACCACAACTGAGATATTTTCCCTATCAGATTGGCCTGTCTGTGGACATGTCTGGAGGGGCATTTTCTTGACTGCTAGTTAATATAAGAGGGCCTAGTTAACTTTGGGCAATGCCACTCTTGGGCAGGTGGTCTTGGGTTGGTTGTATAAGAAAAGTAGCTGAGGGCCTGGAGAGATTGCTGAGCAGTTAAGAATACTTGCTGTTTTTCCAGAGGACCTGGTTCAATTACTGGCACCCATATGGTAGCTAAGAACTGTTTGTAACTCTTATTTCCAGGGGATCCGACACCCTCTTCTGGCCTCTTTGGGCACTGTATGCATGTGGTACATATAAAAACACTTATACACATAAAATTTTGTAAAAATGCATTTTAAAAAAGAAAGCCAAATGTAAGCCTAGAAACAAATCAGTAAGCAGCATTCCTCTCCTGGTTTCTGCTTCAGTTACTGTTCCAGGTTCCTGCCTGAGATCCTGCCCTGACTTCCCTTGATGATGGACTACAATCTGTAAGCAGCCAAAATAAACCCTTTTGTCCCTAAGTTGCTTTCTGTCAACTAGAATAACTGTTATTTGAGGGTTAGAATATTATCTAATCTGTGGCTTATCTTTTCAGTTAGTGCTTTTTTCTTGCTCTCACCCACCCTCTTCTGGGGATTATATTTAGGGCCCCACACAAATACTCTACCATAGAGTTACACCCCTAACTCCATGATTTTTTGGTACCATATAAAATTCTCCTACAGATAACTGTAACTTACTATAAATCTGTGACTTAAAGGTAAAATTGTTGTAGAAATAGGAAAACAGAAAAATTATATATATATATTATACATACATATATACATGTATTAATATATGTGTGCAAATTAGTAGGCACCATAACAAACCATTGGGCCAAGAATGGTCTCGTACAATAAACAGTTCTGTGATAACTGGCTAATCATATAAATTATTATTACCTTCCACACACAAAAATCAGTACTAGATAAATTAAACATTTTAACATTTGAAATAAAACTTTTCAAAGTTTGGGAAGAAAATGGAAAGGTATATTTGTAAGAAGAAGTGTACAGAGTAATTTTTTAATTAATTTATTTTTTGGTCTTTTTGAGACAGTGTTTCCCTCTACCCCAGCTGGCCTGGAACTCACTATGTAGACCAGGCTGGCCTCCATCTCACTGAGATCCATCTGCTTCTGCCTCCTGAGTGCTGGGACTACAGGCGTGTGCCAACACGCCCGACATCAGAGTGATTTCTTAAACACATAAGTATGAATATTAATATTAATAAATGCAATTTCAAAATACAAAACTTTGGCAACACTGTAATTATTTTTATGGAAGATCAATACAACATCAAAACAATCCTGCAGTAGTACTAAAACTAGATACTAAAAAGGAAATAAAGTAAGTCACTTTTTCAAGTAGAAACTTTATATAGAATATGTTATCAACAATACCATTTTGATTTTCCAACTTAACAGACTTAAGTCCTGACTATGTCTCTTACTTAAATTTAATTTGAAAAAAATCTGATACCACATCTACATAACAATTTATAGCAATTAAAATACTATAGAAAAGAATTTGATGGAACAAAATGTCCAGAATATGTTCTTTTTTTAAAAAAGGGGGTTTATTATTACTATTTGGGGGGTGGCGGGTGGTTGAGAGAGGGTCTCCCTGTATTTTCAGTTGGCCTGGAACTCATTATGTAGACCAGGCTGGCCTTGATCTGACAGAGATCCATCTGCCTCTGTCTCCTGAGTGCTGGGACTAAAGGCATGCTCCACCACGCCCTGCTATTTTTATTATTTTTAATTATGAGTATGCGTGTCTGTGTGTGGGTGTTTGCACATGCCCATGGAGGCCAGATGCATCAGAGCCTCCCTGAACTTGGAGTTACAAGTAGTTGTGAGCTTTCTGATCTGGGTGCTGGGAACAACCTTGGGTCCTCTGTAAGAGTAGTATATACTGTTAACCATTGAGCCATCTCTTTAGATCCCAGAATATACTCTTATAAAATAAAATAAACACAACATCCATGATTCTTTTCTGTAAAAATGTGTGTACTCATGCATGAAACATTGAAATCATTTATAAAAAGAAATGAAATTATAATATAAGTGATAGAATTATGATTGATATTTTCTTTTATATATTTTGTATACTGAAGAGTGTAATTAAAAGTTATTTTCAAATTTAAATTTCAAATGGTTCTGACCACAGTGCTCAGAGATGTTTTTAATTTTCTGTCTCTTTTTACCAATTCTAAGTCTTAAGCTAAGGAGTCTGAGACTGCGATAAGTATTTTTTACACATTTATCTTTATTCTCATAAGTATAGTAATAGAGATTATTACTATCCCCACTTTCAGGTTCAAGAAATAGACTTCATAAAGTGACTTACTCAGGATCATACAACTAGCCAATGATCTAATTGTCACAAACCTAGTTTTTCTTACTCAACAGTTAATGAAATTTCCCCATCAGTAATTATAGTGATTTAATTCTAATCAACATTAAGTACAAGCTATAAAAGGCAATGGAAAACCACACATGAAATTAGAATGACGACTAGCTGGAAAGAGCAGGAGGATCAATAGGAGTGGGGCACCCAAGAGAAGACACTGGCGTTCCAATGTGATGTGATCAAGCTACACATGTATGAAAATATAATAATAAAGCCTATTATTTATTGTCATTAATTTAGTCAATAAAAATGACAACAAATCTTTCACAGAGTCATAAGAACAAAGGTATTTGGAACTGTGTTACAGATACAAAGCTTAACACCAATTGTATATTTAAATAATTTTTCATATGAAAATATAGTTGCCACAAGATGAGCAATGGACAAGTTAGACGAAGTGTTTCAAAAGGTAGAACTAGAATTACATTAGTTTGAGGCAAAAGTATCTATTACTTTAGGTATTCTAGTTACTGGATTTAAAGAAATTCAGTGGCTTAGCAGATAATGTAGAACATGAAGCAGTACCAAATTTAAGGACCACTGAATATGAAATCAGAAGTAATTGTTTTTAAGCTTAGTTGGGACAATGAATAGTTAAGAATTACATCAGGCTGCAGTTTCTAATCTATAAACTGAGTGTAAGAACACTAAGCATTTCCTCTTCTGGCTCTAGAATTCTATGATTTGGTGCCTAAACCTTGGCCAAGTCAAGTGCAAGACTGGTATGTTTTAGCTCTAGTGTTTTTATTTATTAAAGGAAGAGTCTGGGAGTTCTACAATATTTCCTGAATCACATTGTTTCCTATGAGAGCTTGACAATGCTTCCCTTATGCTTACCATAAGGACAGTGAATATAAAGGGATGCAGAATGATGCGAGGGAAAGCAAATAAACTTTGCAGTAAAAACAACTGAATTTAATTTAGATTCACCAAACCTAATTTTGTATGTTGACTGACCTTTACTAAGTCAATATTCTTGTGTACCAAATAGAAGTAATCCCATCTATTTCAGGTTCTTGTACTAACCAAATAAGATGACAGGAAGAGGACTTGCTACATTTAAAACATGATTTCTCATCCTTAGTCCACTGTATATAACCAACCTCATAATGTGAAATCCTTTGTGATCCGGATTGTAGCACCACTCTACACACTTGACAAAAATCATCTGTAAAATGTACAGATCTTTCTTGTCCATCACAAATGGCATCTATGAATAAAATAAAGGGAGGAAAATATCAATCATATTTATCATATCAATTAAATTTGAATTAATGAAATTTTCATGCTTGTAAGTATGCAATAATAGCATTTTCCTCAAAGTTTCCATTTAACATGCACAAACTATATATATACATATATATACATATATTAATGTCAATATGGAAACAGTTATCAATTTAGTATGGTGAGTCCAGGCAATAACATTCTAAAGGAATGGTTAAATGGATACCAATAACATGTTAAGTTTCATAGAATGACTTAAAGAATCAATAATGAAAATTTGCACTAAAAAAAACCCAGCCTTGATGCTTATTTTACAGCAGAAAATACTAAGAAGTGCCATCATTCTAAGATTGTCAAGCACCTCAAGATAAGGTTTCCATATTACCTAAAAATCACACAGAACCACAAATCATCATTGTCCACGAAAGACAAATATCTTCTATCATTGTACAAATCCAAGGCACTAACTTGTACAAGCAGATCTCAAATACCAGCCCCCATTTAAAGTAATACCCATGTACTAAGATCTAGAAATTTATGCTACAGTGTTCATTCCTGTAATAAACAGCACATACCAAATAGTTCTGAATCTGTAGTTTAGGTTCACACATATCTAATGTCCTTAACAGCTTCAATACATTCTGCCAATGTTTATTAGTTTACTTTTAAGTAATTAAAGCTATAAAATCTTTATTATTTGGCTATTTAAATGAGTAAGCTTGTACCATACACACTTGCAAGGATAATATGCTAAATGAAGTTTTAAAACATAATACATATAATGTCTAACAATGATAAAATTAAATTGTACACAGAAAATTATGGAATCATATAAATGAAATTTTAAAGTATTTACATTTGGGAAATGGGGCAAGGAACAAGAGGAGGAAATTTAATATTTCACCCTCTATATAACTGTCTTGATTATAAAACCAGGATTTTTAATTAAATGTTACCAGAGTAAATGTCAGCAAGATCATAGGACCTCAGTTCAAACAGTTATCCACTCACAAAAGTACTTCACAGGAGTTAAGGAAAACAGACTGAAGATTACAGTATCTGGGTATATTTCAAAAATACATTGAAGAGTATAGACCTGAAAATTTTCTTTTACCTGTATCACCCTTTCACAAATCCTAGGTGGCACTGAGGGAGGAAAGATATTTTGTGTGTGAGGGAAGAAGAGGGTAGTGAAAACAAGGTTTTACTTTGAATCTAAATACTGGATCCATTCTGTTAAAACCCAGTACGATGCAGGTTCCCAAACCCCAGGCTTCAGGTTGTCATCTCCAGACTTAGTCTCCAAGCCAGCTCTGGGACCAGTCTGGATCCTGCCATCCTAGGCTCTAAGTCTGTGCAACAGTCTTTGTCTCTGGGCTGTTGTAATGCTTGGCTAGCCTCAGTAGTCCTGGGTTCTAGATTTCCTTGGCACCGGACTGACCTCAGCAGCCTCAGACTTCAGTGTAGCCTGACAATCAGGCTGACTGGATTCAGGTTTCAGGGTCATTCCCAAAGACTCAGGTGTCAGGCCTGCCCATATGCTGACCTATGTATGAGACTGCCCAAGGACTCTAGCAGTGAGTCTTCCAGAGGATCACATCAGGAGGCCTACCCCAAATTTTTGGACAAGTGACCCTTTAGTGACAAAATGGCATTACCACTGAGGAAAACATTCTTTAAGAAACAACCAGGGGCATTGAGGAAGAGGGAGTGGAAAGACTGTAAGAGCCAGAGATGGTACATGACTGTAAGGAAAAAAGTGTTTTTCAAATCGGATAGCATATGAACACAGAGCAATTGTGACAGCGTGCACAATACCTATGCAATCTCAAGCCAGACAAAATCCCCAGCATGGAGGGTGGAAGGTGGGCAAGAAGTCCCAACCCTAGTTGGGGAACTATTGGTAACTAATAACTACTGGGAGAGGGAGAGTCAGTTTTCTTTAAGGGTGTGATGTTGGGCAGGTTGACCAGGCTCTAGGGGATGGGTTCGCACGAAGAACATTTGGGGACACAAATTAGAATTTATGTGCCTTAGAAAAAGTAATAATAATGGGGTTGGAGAGATGGCAGAGAACCCAGGTTCAGTTCCCAGCATTCAAATGGCAGCTAACAATCATCCATAATTCCAGTTCCTGGGGATCTGATGCTCTCTTCTGGCCTCTGCAGGCACCACACACATGTGGTGCACTTATATTCATGCAGACAAAACACTCATGTACATAAAATTAAAAAAATTAAAAAGAATAAACCAATAACTTAGCAGTTCAAGAGTTCTTAAAAATCTATGCTGATTTCCAGTATCAACGCATAATTTCTTGTTTCTTGAACATAGTTTGAAACTGAAAAATAAATTAGTGGATATCATAGATTAGGTCTTTTAGATATGTCTTTCATCACTGATGTTCTATATCATTTCCATTAAGTCTATGCAATTGTTTTTGCCTCTATGATTGTTACCTTAGAATAGTACTGCCAAGACTTACTTTGTCAAACAAGGTTTGGACTGTTTTTCTTTATCAAATGGCATAAAACACTAGGCTCAAAAATCACAGCCATTCCCTTCAGCAAATCACTGATTCATATAGGTTCTGACTTATAACAATCTTTCCCATCTACCTCTTCATTTTAATTCCACATAATAATATTTCGTTCACTCCTTCGATGTGCTTCACTGTGATTTAGTTCTACTGACACTTACAAAGCTTATTTTCACATTATTATATTATATATTCTAGAAGAGGGTGAATATAATTGAGAATCTTTTCTTTATGTTAAAGAAGATGACAAGCTATCTTTTATAGGCCTTAACACAAATGTACCTAGTAAATAGTATTTTGTACATTCTGAGTTAGGAAACTGGGATAAGGTGAAATTCAAATAACCTGCCATATGTTATTTGATGGAGTCAGAACATAGGCTTCATTTTACCTTGATGCTTTCCAGTATATATAAAACATATATAATTTTATGCATATTAGAAATGACTAATTCCTAATCTCAAGGAGTATACACTTCAGTAAGGAAGATGATATTTGTATGGAAAAACTATAATCCCAAGACCAAAGGGCTTTGGGTGATAAAGGACATAAGAAAGTGCATTGCATTTCTGCCAAAGTGTTTGGGAAGAAAATTATAGATAACAGGTTTTGGTCTAAGCTTTAACAAACAGGTAAACAATGAGATTTTATTAAGCTGTAAAGAAAAATTAAATCTGACATTGGTATATGTGGAGCCTAGTTTTAAAGTTATATGTATGTGTATATATCTCTGTGTATGTGTGTGTACATGCATGCAGGTCATTAAGCTAGAAAGGGGATCATAAAAGGGGAGGAAGAGATCCCAAGGGAAAAAGGAACAGAGAGAGTAATGTCATAATGTGACATGGAAGCAGAAAAGATGACTACTTTAGGAGGAGGCAGGGAAACAGAGAGGGTGTCAGGGAGCACAGGGGAGGGCATTGGGGAAGGGGACAAATTAGAACAAAGTAATAATGACACATGTGTGAAAATGCCAAAATGAAACATCTTACTTTGTATAGGTAAAAAAAATAATAAAATGTTAAAAATAATAAAAAGGAATAGTATAAAGTATTTTAAGGGAGGCAAGAATGGTAGTGGACACATACAGAACAGAAATGGCATTCATCAAAAGTAGAAGGCATTAAATGCTGAGCTTAGCATTTGTGATGAATATATAAGCATTTAGATCTATTATCTGTAATAAGCAAGGCTGTTCCTGACAGGATGTGGAGTTTTGATCTTACCACCTACAATTATTTGTCAGTGACAAATTCTCTTTGTTATGAAAATGTCGATGACCTGACTCTAGTGAATCAAAAATGAAAACATATATGGGGGTGGAGAGATGGCTCAAGGACCCGGGTTCAGTTCCCAGAACCCACATGGCAGTTAACAACCATCTGTAGCTCCAGTTCCAGGGGATCCGACGCCCTCTTCTGACCTGCAAGGGTATTATAAGATATGGGTGTTCTTACACCCAGGAATACATGCATATACATAAAATAAAATAATTAAAAAATTAAAACATGAATTATGAAATTATAAAGGAAGAGACTGGCAGGATGATTCACATTTAAAGTATACTTAATATACCACTTCTGTTCACTCCTGTTTATATTCCTAAAACCGTATTATATATAAACATATATTCAGAGATATTTGCATGTTCATGCTTAGGAGAGCACTATTTACAATAGCCAAGATATAGAATTAGCATAGATGCCCATCAGCAGATAAATGGATAGTGAAAATATAGTATTTATGCACAATGGAGTTTCGTTCATTCATGAGAAATGTGAAATTATGTCATTTGCAGGAAATTCGATGGAACTGGAGATCATCATGTGAAGTTCAATAAGCTAGACTCAGAAAAAATAGCATTTTTTCTCTCCTATGCAGAATCTAGATGAAAAAACATATGACATGAAAGTCAAAGGGGGACTATGTAGAGGGAGGAAGGGTTATAAAAGGAGGGGAGTGGAGAATAAGAGAGGGTAATGGGGAAAAGAAATACAAAATACAAATACTGTATGCTAAATATATATTTGGGAAGAGGAAATAAACAAGCAGGAGGGGGACAAGGGAGGGTAACAGGGGGTACTATGAGCAATGTGAAATGATATGTGTTAAAATGTCATTCAGAGATCTATTGCTTTGTATTTCAACTAAAAAATATCAATAAAAAGTTCAACAAAGAAACTTACTGAAGAGGATTTCCTCTAATTTTATCTAAACACCAAGCCTTCCTAATCAATTCAATATGATTAACTCTCAAATTTTCTGAACAATTTCTCATGCAAAATCATTCTCATTGAGAGTTGGTGGTTGAGGATGAAGTTCAGCTGGTAGAGTGCTTGCATGTCCTGCACTCAATTCCCAGCACCATATAAATCTGGTATTTGTGGTGGCAAATACCTATAATCCTGGCACTCAGGAGGTGGAGAGGTGTTAAGAAATATCACTGAAATATATACCTAGAATTTCAGACTCAGTAAGTTCTAGGATGTGGCTCATGATATAAATTTCTAAAAGTTCCCTAGCAATACTGATGCTGCTGGTCCAGGAACCATGGTTTGAATACTGCAGTTTTAGAGCTTCCCCTGGATCTACTTTAATTTCTTAAGACATGGTAAGTATAACCCTTCATTCTTCTATTTAATATTCCTTCAATATTTAGACAGTTGTTCTTTCTTCCTTCCCTTTCTCTTCTTTTGTAAATGAATGGAAGTTCTTTCATATGGCATGTAACTTAACCACAGTCCCCTTAACAATACTGTAATAACAACAAAGTAAAACTAGATGATCAGTCTTCTCTTTTGCTGTTTTTACTTTTTGAGACATCTCCTTATGTAACTCGGGCTGGCCTTAAATTCACAATCCTCAGTCTCTCAAATTCTGGAATTACAGGTGTGGGCCACTACACTCTTCTTCACTTCTTTTTGAGTTGTGCAAACCTAAAATCCAGCATTGCAACCATTTTAAGTATACTGGTCAATAGTGTTAAATAAGTATATTTAAACCCTTATTTTTAATATGTATCTTCTGCTAAAGTAGTTCAAGACAGCGTCACTAACTGTATTAGTCACACTATACTCCTGAGTTACACTCAGGTAACTTTGGACAAAATACATAATTCTATTTCACCTGGAGGTGATTAAAATCCATTAGGACAGTTGTATAGACAGAAACAGTTTTGGAGCCTCAAAGCAAACTACATATATATTACTTCCATTTACATTTTGTTTTGCTACATTCAACTAATCTTTACAGCCTTTAGTGATCTTTTTCTGGGCCAGTGACATGGTGCAGAAGGTAAAGGTGCTTGCTGTCAGGCCTGAGTTGGATTCCACATGGTGGAGGGAGAAAACTGACGTCTGCTAGTTTTCCTTTAACCTTCACATGCATGTCGTGGCAAACATGGATCCATACACATATACACAAATAATTAAATGCAAAAAAGACCTTTCAATCTTGTGTTTGTCATCAGATGGATTGTGGAAACTGGCTTTATATTGAGAACAAATTTACTGTTTCTCAAAGACCATTCTAAACTGTAGTTTCCCCTCAAGCTGGATTATCCTACATTCATCATGAATGTGATCATCTTTGCTTAAAGGTGAAAGGTGAGACTTGGAGAGATCATTGATTTTCTTAAAGTCATACACCTATTAAGCATCAGAGCCAGGATTCAAGTTTAAGTCTGCCCAAGAGTAGTTTCCTGAGAGCTAGTTCTAAAAATGTGTTGAATGACAGACTTCTCTTGACTGTGCATTCATAAGATACATGTCTTACTCAGAAGAGAAGCTAAGCATATTTGAGACCCATCCTACCCTCGCCCACACTATTTGAGATATATCTTTTGAACTTGCATAAACAAGTAGCCCATAGCCAATTCTAGAAGTGGGGGAGGAAACTGGTGATAGAACAGATGGTTTTCAGCCTGTCTCAAAATAAAGACCTAGAGGAAAGGCCAGTGTAATGGAATAGGTGTGAAATTAGAGGTTATATAGCAAATGCCAAAAAAAACCACCAGAATAGGAGAAACATCACTACCATTTTCATCCTGCTATTAACTAGCTGTCTCACTAAGGACAACCTTTCAGATTTCTATTTCTGAAGTTTCTTTTGTACATAACTTTATATGATAAACCTCGTTCTGTTTTGCTACCATGATGTAAGAAATCCTTCCTTGCATAACATTTAGGAAGATCATTTGAAATGAATGAGTAGTTTTGTGACAAATTGCAAATGGTCTCTGCTAAGAGAGTTCATACATTCAATGTATTTTTGTTTAAATGTGACTTCAGCCTTTGACTGTAGAATGAATCAACACTATTGCCTATTAATAAAAAGTATTACACTGCTTCATTTCTTTCCAATATGGAAAGTTTATATAATTTGATAAAATTAAATCTTCATAATAATTTGAAATATTGTTGGGGGCTTTGACTTATATTACAAGAGAATATAGGCAAGAGAAAAAAAACATTGGGTTAGTAAAAGAGATTCGAAACCCATCTCCATTCACAACTATATAGCCAAAAATTTTTAACTGGTTTTTTTTTTTGAGACAGGGTCTTACTGTAGCACCAGCTGGTCTGGAACTTGCTACATAGACCAGGCTGGCCTTGATCTCCCAGAATATCCACCTGCCTCTGCCTCCTGAGTACTGGGATTAAAGGTATGCACCACCATGATAGGCTAAACTAGTTTTCCATTGAATACAGAAATATAATGTGTAATTTTTAATTCCCAGGGCCTGACAAATATTAAATGAGGATCTTTCAAAATGTTCAGCACAAGCTATGTACTCAATAAAAGTATGATTACTTATATATTTATGTGTTTTGAACAATTTACTTACTACTAAATCATTATTTCAGTTCACTGTTATTTAAGAGATCTGAAATCCACTCTACAATTTCTTAACCTTGGCACTAGCATCACTTTGCCAGATAATTCATTATTGAAGGACTGTCCTATGCACTGTAGGACACTGGTCAGCATCCCTAGTCTCTGACCAGAATGGTAGCATTCCCCAGTATAAAAAGTAAAAGTGTCCCAAGACATTGCCAGTTGTCCTTTGTGAGGTAAAACCACCTGTAGTTTAGAACCAATCTAACTAAATGACCTCACTTCATTAATGAGAAAGCTAAGGAACATTGAGGTTATAGGAAAATAAGAATTGGAAGAACTAAAATTTAAAAGTTATGATTCTATGTGCATTTGGTCCAAAAATAACTGTAGTCATCTGGAGAAAGACAATAGTCACAGCCGGGATGTTCTCAAGTGAGTAAATTATAATTATGGATACTAATAGCTAGCATTCCATAGAGTTAGACATCAGTAAAATCTCCCATGTTGATTGAGACATTCTTTTCATTTACTTTTGTTGGACTGAACCTTTTGTAAAATAACAAACTTCTGCAACAAAAAATGAAGCTGCATGTGAAATCCAAATTACCATATTTGACATTTTCTCTTACTATTTACTACTAGGTGATGCCAGGCAATTTAGGATGAAATAGATTTTTATAACAAAAGTAACACTTACGGCAGGAATCAGAAAATAATGGTTTTGGTCCAATCTCACTTATGGAATTATAAACCATACAGTATCGTTGCTGAAAGGAAACAGAAGATTATCATATTTCTTCAGCTCTGGGAATGAGAATTTTCTTTGTTTACTGAAATGAAATGTTCTTTGGTTAGTCTGATAAATTTAAACTTACTCAAATTAAGTGATTCTACATATAATTGGCTATATAAAATAAAATCAATCTCAGTCACATTTCTTAAATGATAATTTGATATAGTTTTGCATAATATCAAATTTTATCCTCAGGGCAACTAAGAAAATGTTTATGTAAGTATATTAGCTATTCTAATGCTTTGCTGAAGTGTGAATTTCACAGTCTAAGTGGTCTTGATGTAAAAAAAGAATCCAGCATTGGGGCTGGAGAGATGGTTCAGAGCACTGGCTGCTCTTATAGAGGACCCTTGTTCAGTTCTGGGCACTCACAGGACAGCTACTAACCATTCATAACTCCAGTTCCAGGGGATCTGATGCCCTCTTCTGATTTCTGTGGGTATTGTATGCATGTGTGCACTTACATACATTCGAGCAAAACACTCATACATATAAAATAAAAATAAATAACTCAATTAAAAAAAATACAGCTTTGGAGGCTAGAGAGGTGGGTCAACAGTTAAGAATACTGGCTGCTCTTGCTGGGTTCGACTCCCAGCACCTACATGGTGGCTAACAATCATCTGTAACTCCAGTTCCAGGGGATCCAGCGCCCTCTTCTGACCTTTGTGGGCATTGAACAACATGGATACACCTACCCATTATATGCAGACAATACACTCATATACATAAAATAAAATATACATAAAATAAAAATAATAAAATACTCTTTAAAACACAGTATTGTAAAGACCTCATACATTATATTTTAATAGTGCCAATAGAGGAGAAAAATTCTTAAAGGGTTGGTGGCAATACTATCAACATAATTTTCATTGTTATTCATAGAGAAATCTGTGAAATATTAATTTTTCTTGTGCAAAGAACACATGTGCTATATTTCCCATGAATACATCTTAGAGATAATCTTCCTCACACATTCTTTTTAAAGAGTTGACTTGATCTTTGCATTCCTTTAATACCATCATAATCTTGGGGAAAAAATTCAGGAGCACATAGTAGTAAGATATAGGGAAATGTGGAATCATGTAACCTTGCCAAGACTTTTTTAACACTCCTTTCTTCCTAAAGGCCACACTCCATTTAAGGAGTACTCAAAAAAATTAACTAATTGAAATGTGGATCTGCACCCATCAGCATAATGAACACTCATAGCTATAGTGCTATTTGGTATTCTTAGTTTGCAGGTTGTTAAAATACTTTTTGACAAAGTTTTAGCAATTTTATGCAGGTCATCACAGTCAAATGATGCAAAGTTTTCCAAGGTACCTCAACAGTAACAAAATAAAACAGAATTAGCAAAATAACTGGAATTGCTAGGTTATGATGAATATTTATGCTGCTTTTATTTACACTAAGTCTTTGACCTTCATGATTATAAGCTTTTGAGGCTAGGGAACTCAGGAGTTGGGTTTATCAAGTTAGAACTCAGCTAAGGCCCTATGTTCCCTTCATTTCCTTGATCTCACGACAGCTGCTTTGTTTCTGAAAGTCACTGAATATGTGTTGCTCACTTCAACAGGTGAATACATGTCAATGAATGTACAAGACTGCTTCAGATGGAAAAGAATTAAAGCTCTATTCTAGCATAAATGTAATATATACAGTAGGACACTTCCTTAAATTAGGCTATATAACATGACTAGTGAATATTTTCAAATATTGATATATAATGCAGAGGGGCAGATACTAATAAATGGTCATTCATCTCCCTCTAGACATCCACAATCTGCCAAATGCATAAAATAGAAATTTATTCCTAATAATTTACTAGTTATTTTTCACAAACACAAATATTAGATTCACTATATAATGTACTTTGGTGTGCCTGTATTACATAAGACACCACAGAATTCACACTTATGAGAAACACTTGAAAAATTCTGAAAGGTCAAGAGTCTTACTAGTAATATTTAAAACTACATTCCCAGTTACTTATGTTGTAATTTTACTGTCAAGCACTATTCAGCTTGTTCATTTTTTCTCGTGTGTGTGTGTGTGTGTGTGTGTGTGTGTGAGTGTTTTCGTGTGCAGGCCAGAACACATTTGTGAAACTTTGATGTCTTCCTCAGGAATGTCATCCACCTCTCTTAAGAAAGGGTCTTTCATTGGTTTGGAGCTCACCAATTAGGCTACATTGGCTGGCTAGTGAACCCCAGGGTCCTCTTGTCTCTGCCACTTTAATGCTGGGATTACAAGTGTGCACCACCATGCATAACATATTTACATGGGTTCTGGGAGATAGAACTCAGGTCCTCATACTGAATTTCAAGGCAAGCACTTTACCAGCTGAGATATCTCCAGAGTCCATTATTGAGCACTGTATTATACCCATATCTAATTCATCTGTAGACTCTCAGCACTAGGCATAGCATGTGACACATATGCATACAGGTGCTCAATGATTACTTAGCAAATGAACAAAAGATTAACTAGGTTTTCTTATGGAGAACTTAGTGACATATGACTCAGAGTTTACTGAATAATATGGAGACAAAGGAAAGCCTTCCAAGGTACTTGCTATGCAAATCATTTAATAACTAAATTGAAAGTCACAATGATTTTCTATCTAAAACACAAACTCATAAGCAATTTCAGAATTTCTTTTTTGTAAAATGGATAATCAATTATCAAGTAGGTTTTATGCTTTTATAAAGAGCCTAAGTTCAGGTAGCATCATTACTCAGTGAGAATTCATCCAGAGTCACTGATTATTTTTGAAACATACTTCACTTAATGAAATATGAAGTATGCTACAAATCCTCCTGATTTCCATACCCATGAATTCTGATTGTATGACGTCTTGCATATTATTTATTTGGCATTTGTTTATTTTACATTTGTTCTGCAATATCCTAGTAGTAATTTTTGAAATTTTCTAATACTCTTACTTGATAATTTTATCCTCACTGACGTTTGCTCATTACCAATCCTAAAACAGAAGAGGTCCTCAAGTGTTAGCTACAGTTGAAAATGGGCCAGCAAATACATTTTCAAACCATATTTAATTATCTTATCAGGAGTAGCCTTGTAATGATTGGGATCTTGAAAATTCTTTGACATCTTTCAGAGACATAGCTTAACCAGAATTTAGAAAAAAACAGATATTGGCACACAAGTAATATTTTTTCCTTGTCTTTTGTTCACTCCAACTCGAAAAAAGCATATGTTGTTATATAAAACATCTAAATAAAATGCTGAGGCATAATAGTGCTTTGAATGCTACAATATATTACACATTACATATTCTGTAAGTGGAAACCTTAGGGAGTTACAGTTTGGACTGAAGAATTAATGAAGCATATTTAACTGAAATGAAATGATAATTTTTAGATAACAATTACATTTGCGTTTTACTAAATTGTCTCAACATTATTCCAACACAGATTTTACTATTGTGTTGGTCACATGATAACTATTGGTCAAGTTTTCTTATGCTTTATAAATTATTATTCTAGTATACAGTGACAGAAATAACATCAAAGTAATTATCAATGTAGAACTCCAAAAGTCATCATTTACACTTTCAGGTCAGAAATTAATCTCAGAGTTTGGCTAGTCCAAGCCCCTTATTTTAGCAATGGAAGGTCAAATTTAAAAAAAAAAAAACTTGGGACCCATTCAGGGTCACAAAATCTAGTGATTTTACGAGCATTATAATCTATATTAGCTGTGTCAGATTCCTAAGCAAGGGCTCTGTTAATTTTACCATCTAGTAACAGAATAGTTAGGCTATTGTTGCTATTTAATGAAATTATCTTTTATTACATTTATTTATTTTGTGTGTGTTTCTGTATGCTTGTGGGTACGTGTGTCCCTGTGTGCCAATGGGTCATTTGTGGAGGTCAGAGGACAACTCACAGGAGCTGGCTCTCTCCTTCCACCATGTGGGTTAGGGAAATCATAGGTCTTCAGGGTTGGCAGAGAGTACCTTTACCTATGCACCATCTCAGAGGGCCCTGAAATTGAATCTCTTAAGGCTTTTACTATTTGCGTATATTTGAAGATACTACCACTGTAGTGGTTACATAACCAGCCCAAAATTCATTTTTTTTCCATGAAATACTGTTCCTAAACCTTACTGTGAACAGGTCATGAAAGGCAAACTCAGTGGTTTGTATGATGTCTACAAAAGTGCTCTCACCTATTTGCTGGTTATGGGTACAAAGTTGGTTACAAAAGTTAAAGCCAGGCACGGTGGCACAAACCTGGAATGCCAGAACTCAGGAGGTAGAGGCTGGAGGATCAGTTCAGTTTGCTACATAGTGAGTTTGAGGTCAGCCTGGACTACATGAGACTGGGTCTCAAAACAAAACAAAACAAACAAAAAAAGGAAAGAAACAACCACAACCCCCCTGAAAATGTAAAAGTCCAGGAGTTTCATAACAATGGTACAATCATGGATGATTTAAGACACTCGTCTTTCAAAGACCGTCTTTAGTAAGACTGTTGGTAGATAAAGTATGATCATATCACAGAGGATTCTTAATTTCTGTACTTATGGGTGGCATTTATATAAAATGTCTATTACAAATATTATGAAGGATTTGTTTTTACTGCTTTGCCATTCCACTGAAGTGAAAGGTGTGAAATATTCTGGAATAGCATACAAGGATATATAACTTATGAATGTGAGGAAGAAATTATTTCTACAAGTTAATTTTAACGGGTGTCCTTATCCAAGAAAAAGGAACTTAAATTATTTCCTGTCTTTTGACATTCACAATCTTTCACTTTGGATGTGAGCAAGATAAGGTAATACAGCAAATATTTTACAATAATTAAGAAACTTATGATAGCAAAATCGCTACTGAGATCTTCTGCAGCAGAATCAGTCTTAACCATTTAACAACATTTCCAAAACTGGTTTAAAACACATTTCAATGGCAAATTTAACAGCCAAGGCTCTTTACAAGTATATAATACTTTGTGTGAAGGTCGCTTACATTCAAACAGTCAAGAGATATCTTTTGATGTTCAGCATACTAAGTGTTGGCTGGTGCAACAGCACACCGTTGAACCCAAAGAAATTTTGGAGATGGGCCCTTAAACCTTGTTTTACTAGGCCACAACCTGAAATAGCCAAGGAAAGTCTCCAAAATAATTTCGAAAATCTGTGCTCCTGCCAAATATTCTGCTTCTTTCCAGCACAGGCCCCTCCAGAGGCCCCTATGATCCTAACATCCAACAGATCCTACTTGAAATCTCAAGTATGCATGGTAACCTCCCTCCCCGCAACTGCTAACTGCATCTTTCTGTAAATACGCCACTGCGAGTTTGTTCACTGAGTTTCTACTACACTGCATGGCACTGAATTTCACCAAGGGGGAGGAGGGTCTTTTCCTGTTACATTTCTGATAGTTCCTTTTTGATCTCCTTTTGCTTTTCCTGATCCTTTAGGTCCACAGCACTTCTGCTCTGCCTCCTCTTACCAAATCGCACCTCAAGTCATACATCACTAAGCGTCTGGCTGAAACTAAAATTATGTTTT
>NW_008351466.1:137964-143607 GCF_000622305.1 Nannospalax galili | reverse complement strand
GAGCCTGGCCTTTACTGCGCCACAGCAGGTGGGGGGTGGGGCGATGGCGAACCGCGCCCAGCCCGGTCTTGGCCGCAGGCGGCGAGGGCGAACAGGCCGCCCTCGCGTCCCGGGACTGGAACTCACCTTCTCTGAGGCAAGGGCAGGTGTCTACTTTAAAACTACTGTCCCCCCTCCCCGCCGCCGCCATAGTGGAGCCGTTAAAGCTGCCGCCGCCTTCTCCACAGCACCGGCAAGAGAGCAGGCAGGGGTGGAGGTGGCAGAGGAGGCAGGCACCAGCAATGCCGCAGCCGCCGCTGCCACCGCGGAGGCGGCGGCGGAGGCGGCAGTTAACGGAGCTTCCCGAGGGGAAGACTTCGCCAGCTGGGTGACAGCGTTCAGGACCGCCGCCGTCGCAGCCAGGCGCACACAATTGCACTGGCTGGCGTCTGGATTCCGTTAGGCTTCTTTAGCCCCGCCCAACTCTTGGTTCCGCCTCTCGCCCCTCTTTTCCTCTTCTCAGCTCTCGCCTGGTTTCTGACTCCTTGTGTCCACCAATAGGAGTGTTGCACTCCCGCAGGACACCTCCCTCTTCCCCCATGGCGCTGCATCACAGACGTCCCTCCGGAGGGGAAGAAAAGATGGCCAAGGGCAAAGGGCAAAAAGCGCGGGATGTAAAAACAAATGTCCACAGACAGTAAGGACTGAAGCGGTAATAGAAAACCAATTTTTAAAAATGGGCATCTCTTGATCCCGCCTCCAAAATATCTCTAAAACACATTTTCTCCTCTCTTACTGCTCTTAGTACAGAAAAGAAGCAAAAATCTCGTAATACCAGTTTGCATGGCCCCTTAACAACTGCTTATTCGTCTAAATTACAGTAAATCTAGAATTCAGTAGAAGAACAGACCTACTGCTGGTAATTTAATTCTCATTACTTTTTCCCACGACCCCCAACCTCCAAATATTTTGTTTATTGTTTACTTGTGCTTTGAACATATTTCTTTACACATATATGCCTAAATACTGTTCTATTCTGTTATAAGCACAAACACATACAATTAAAACCATATATTACCGAACAAGGTAAGATTTTTTACTTTGGAAACTGAATATAGTTATGCATGCAATGAAAATATTTTAGTTCACTGGCCTGTAATAAAGTATTCTGTAGAATTCCCAAAGTACAGTATTTCTGATTGTTGTTTTCAAGTGTCAGATTTTAAGATCACATATGCAGATATATTAGTAATTCAAAGCAATAAACTCCTAGCAGCCCTGGAACTCACTATGTAGACCAGGATGGCCTCAATCTCACAGATATCCATCCACCTGCCTCTGTCTCCAGAGCGCTGGGATTAAAGGTGCGGGTCACCACAACCAGCTAAAAAACTCTTTAAACAGGAAATGCATGCCTATAAATCTGGACAAGACCCCCTAGCTCGGGAAGTCATACGCCCCAGGGGTGAACCAACTACTATTTTTTGCTAAATAGACAATACCAAACCGCCCTCTAAATTTGTATCTCTATACTACAGATGAGCACAGCTATCAGACCTCTTCAGAGAAGTTTCTTTGTGCAGTGGACAGCGGGAACTCACAACTGGTTAAAGTGCAAAGAGTAAGTGTCTGTAAAGTTCTCAGCCACAAATGGGACATCTATATTATATGTCTTCCCCTCAAGGCTCAAGGAACATCTCCATAGAGAGAATGGAAGGTTGTAAGAGCGAGAGTTTGGGGAGGATGGGGGAAAAATAGTATCTTCTGTACGTGACAGGACAGTGGCACAAGACCTGCAGGGGATCAAGCCAGTCAACACTGCAGCATAGAGGGGGTGGAGGTTTAAGAACTGCACTCCTAACTGAGGAGCTACTGACAGTTGGAAGCTTTTGGGGAGGGAAAGTCGGTTTTCTTTAAGGCTGTGGCCCTCAGTAGGTCTACCATGATCCAGTGGATGACCCCACACTCATGACTATATGGTCAGCACAAATTGGATTCAGTTATTTTAAAAAGTGACATGAAGTTGGGAGGGGTAGGGAGATAGGCGATGGTGGATCTGGGAGGAGTGAGCAGTGAATATGATCAGAATATATTGTAGGCGTGTATGAAATTCTCAAATAATTGATAAAAATGATACCCCCAAACTCTTAAGTCTTTCTGATATTAAACAGATATGAAAATTATTTGGCAAATCATTTAATACAGTCATCTTCACATTGTGAATAAATAGTATTTCTTTAGTTATGACTACTTACTAAGTTCACCAAAAGTTGGAACTTTTTCTAGGCAGTATTCTGGGACTTAGTTCATTTACTCAACGTTTTGCTTATATGTTTGTGCTGTGTAGCTTTAGTGTCAACTTGACACACCTGGGTTGAGGGAGCCTCAGCTGGGGAGACCTGTGGCCATGTCTGTGGGGCATTTTCTTGATTGTTGAGTGATGTGGGAGGGCCCAGCCCACTGTGGGTGGTGCCACCCCTGGGCAAGTGGTCCTGTGTTGTAAAAGAAAGCAGGCTGAGCACAGGCCAGAGAGCAAAGCAGTAAGCAGTATTCTTCCATGGCCTGTGCTTCAGCTCCTGCCTCCAGGTTCCTGCCCTGATTTCCTACCTTGGCCTCCCTCAGTGATGGACTGTGACCTGGGGGGGTGTAAGCTAAATAAACCCTTTACTCCCCAAGTTAGTATTGGTCAGAGTATTTTGTCACAGCAATGGACAAACAATGTATATGGAGAAACAAAGTATAACAAAGTTACAGCCACATTGCTACTTGAAGCTGTAGTTATTCAGTGTTAATGTTGGACTGTGTTCCATTCATTTCCTTGTTAATGGACAAATCGTTAAATCTGTGCAGTGACTTCTTTTATGTATGCTCTGCTTTCCCGTCTCACTTCCACTGCTTATTTTAAGTCCTTGTCATATCTTTTCAGAGCTATGTCATCTGTTCCACTGATCATCTTTCATCTGCTGTTCACCCCTTCAAGTTATTTCCATATCACTATCATTCATAACTAGCTCTCTGGTGCTTGGTTGGATAAAATCAAAGACAGAGTTTTATACTACTAATATCCCCCTCATTTCCTTGATCTCATCCTTTTCCATTCCCCTTACCTCTTCTCCATTTTATTCTGTGAATCAGTACTACTAAATCTTATAGATGCCCATGAAGACCAGTTTATTTCAAGATGCGGTTATTTATCTTCCTAAACTGTCCCTGCCTTTACTTGTTTATTAAGAAAATGCCTAAAGAAATCCCAGTGGACTCTGATATGAACATTTGAAATTTTCCCAGTTCTGACTTTTCTCTGGTTTCCTGTCTAGAACTTGTAATGCTAACTGCTCTTGCCTTTACTTCTTCACATCTCCTATTCACCAGTCAAGGACTTTCTTTTCCCTCTACAGATAAAAAGTTATGCATTTTGGGAGTCTTTTAGATAGACCCACCAAAGGGGTACCCCAATTACCTCACCCTGTGTCCCTGTTCAGCATGGAAGATGCCAGAGTGGTTTACGTCCCAATTCCTTATCAATAATTTGGGTAGCCTCTTCAGAGGATGGTGTGATAAGAATAGGAGGTAGGAATTGGCTAGGCAGTTAGGGTAAGAATGCCCCAAAGAAAAGTAGCCCGTTTCTTGGCTGAAAGTCAAAATGTCCTTGGGCCTCTTAGCAACATACTCTGTTCCAATGGCCAAAAATGTCAAAAGTATTTGGGAGCTCTTATCTAATCCCTAAAAAATTTTAGGGTTACCTCTTCAGAGGGTGGAATGTAAGAGTAGCAAAGCCCCATTAGAGAAAGAAGAAGGAAGGAAAGAAGGAAGGAAGGAAGGAAGGAAGGAAGGAAGGAAGGAAGGAAAGAAGGAAAGAGTACATGAAATTGTCAGAAAAAAGTGATGGGGAGATATGGGAGGTGTTGGGGGAGGGGAGTGGGCATGGATTTGATCAAAACATCTTATACACATGTATGAAATTCTCAAAGTTTTTTTAAAAAAGAAATTGCCTAATAAACTCTACATACTCCTTGAAACATGTTCTGTTTCTGCTTAGTTAATACTGCCTCTTCTGCACTATACCTCTATCTGATAAATATTTTTGTTATAATGAGTTTTTACTTTGTGCTTCTTATCTTGATGGCCTAGGATCATTCTAAGACATGGGGGTGTGGAGGGAGGGGAAGAGTTAAAATGAAGAGGCTATGAAAAAACATAAATAAATGAAAAAACAAATACAATAATAATTGAGGACATGAGGGGCTGGAGAGATGGTTCAGCGGTTAAGAGCACTGACCGCTCTTGCGGAGCACCCAGGTTCGATTCCCAGTACCCACATGGTGGCTATGAACCATCCTTAACTCCAGTTCCAGGGGAATCTGAAGCCCTCTTCTGATGCATTGCACAACACAGGGCACTCACATACATGCAGGCAATACACACATACACATAAAATAAAAATAATAATAAAATATTTTTAAAAAATAATTGAGGACATGAAATGGGGAGTAGTGGGGAGAGGCTGTAAAAGGGGAATGGGAGGTCTGAATGTGATCAAAATACATTGAATTTCTGTAATCAATTACAAAATTCTCTAAAGGCCACGTGGAAACCTACTATCTGATTGAAATCATGAAATTTGCAGGTAAATAGATGGAATTAGAAACTGTTATACTAAGCGAAGTAACACAGACTCCGAAAAAAAATTGACATATGTTCTCCCTCATATGTGGATCCTAGAACCAAACCCTGATAAGTGAGTATGTATGCAGACATAACTACAAGAACCAGGATAAGGGTAAGGAAACAGTGAGGTAAAGGAAAAGAAATAACCTGAAGGAGAAGAATAGTAGGTAACAGGCCTCAATAAGGGAGATATGGATAAAAATTGGGTTAGTTTAAGGGAGGGAGGAGGGAAGGGTATACAAGGAACCTAGGGGATAAAGGGAAAGAAGGAGCTCAAGAGAGGTAGGACCATAGGAGAAGGGTATTAGTAAGGGAGAAAGGGGGGAAATGGGGGCACCTTAAGTGGGAAAACCATGATGGAGGGGTGAGACAATATGAGAGATAAACAATGCCTAGCTAGTTTTGAAAACCAGAGGGAACTACATTACTGCTACAACCTACTGACAAATTATACATAGTAGATCAAGAAATATATGTCTAGGTAAGGTTTATCTGAGAACAATTGGTCTTTGCCCAAGATTTATCTACATGGCACATGGTAATTAAAAGTACCAGACTGGTGAAACTAACCTTCTTGGATGTTTAACAGACATAACTTGAGGCCTGTAATGATTTGGTCAGAGGGACATAAAGGACAGTTTTTGCTCCTTGCCCTCCTAGGTCGACTACTTCCAGGGGACTATGAGCATCTCTCAAAATGTCCTGTAATTGTGGTGGTTCACCTGTCCTCTTGATCAAGGGGGCTGAGGAGACCCCACCAGATAGACTTGAACCAGTGTCCAGTCTACAAAGAGGAGGGTCAACAAAGAGGAATCATTTCCTCCATGCTTCCAAGCAAACCCAACCATGATGGAGTAGGGCCTTTGACTTATCTTCACATAGGCAGAACTGGTAAAAGAAAGGAGCCAGGGGCTCCTCCCAAGCCCATGTGACCTCTGAGGAACAGATCCTCAAACGACCTTAAGAGTAAAAATAAATTGGTTTATCTGGGCAAAC
>NW_008351466.1:132175-137908 GCF_000622305.1 Nannospalax galili | reverse complement strand
AGGAGTCCATATGTATAGCTAAAGGCTACATAACAAGCAACAATGCCAGACAGGTGATACCTTCTTTTGAGTTGTTGGCCAGGGTGGTCAAAGTCCCAGATAGTAACCCAGCATAGAACTGGGAAAATGAACAGCAGACTCCAATCTTATCTAAAGGAATATTGACAACTGATTACTGTTAGATGAGAAACAGCTGATCCTCCTAAAACAAAGACCTCTAGATAGGCTGTCTAGATTCACCAGAAGGGCAAGCAGTGCAGAAGCGCTGGGGGAGCCGACAACACAGCAAACAATAGCAGGGATATCAGAGTATAAGGGCTCTAGTTGGGGGAGGGAGGCTATGGGAGGGTGCCATCTGGGAAGTGGGTGTATAGTCGAATGAGATGGTTTGGGATGTTCTGTGTGATACACACACACACACACACACAATCAACAAATTAAAAAATATATCATATTTGAGAAGGAAGCATGGAAATTTACATCATGCTAGTTAGGAGAGGTGATAGACAACACCATTGAAATCTGCCTGATGACTTTATAGACATATGCAGGCACCAAGGATCCAAGTGCAACCAATTATGACTAGTAATAATCAGATACATACAGATTAGAGATGCAAACGCCAACATCACAGTGTTAGTAGCAAAAACAATGAGTCTTTCTGCAAGGAACAATATGTTCTAAAATGAAATGGAGATCTTTTTTAAAGGTTAAAACTCATCCAATTTTATGTCTTACAGGGCTTATACTGAGTTCAATAATATATAACTATATTAATTCAACTGTGAACCTAGAAACTTGCACCCACTTGTGAAAAAGATGTATTCTTGCTCTGGAGTGAGTGTGTTACTGAATATGTTAAAGCTGTAGTGAAATGCTTCTTCTAATCATGTAGTTATTAAAAATTTAAAAAATGATTAAAAAATAATAATCCTTCAAAGCATAAAACTTTTCTCCTTTAATAATTAGTAGATGTGAAAAACATTGCCATTGAAATCTAACTGACGACTTTATATCCATGTTCAGATGTCAAGGAGATCAGAAAGTAACCGACCATGACTAGTAATAATCAGATATATAGAGATTAGAAACACATGTGCAAACATCTTAATGTCAATTGCATTAAAATGATTTTTTCTGTATGAAACTGTATTTTAATAATGAAATGGAGATCTTTTTTAAAGGTTAAAACCTCATTTAATTTTATGTCTTATAGGGTTTATACTGAGTACAATATGGTATAACTGTAATAATTCGACTGTAAACCTAAAAACTTACAGCCAATTGTGAGAGATATATCTTAGCTCAGAAAATTATTGAATATGTCAATGCTGTTGTAATGAAATGCTTCTAAGTATGTGGTTATTAAATAAATAATTATATATATATGAGAGAATTTAAATGCAGACACCCTGCAGTTCTTGATAATGTCAGTCCTAGAAGTCATTGAAGAAAAAAGGCAGTGCCTGGTGTGGGATACCTCTATAGGAGCTGTTGGTCAGGGAGACCCCAGAGGCCCCTGAAATGAGATAGGCCCTGCCATTCCTTTTGGTTGCCTACCAGAAATAGTTGTAAGACTCTTTTGAGGAAGACACCACACACACTGAATGCAAGAGATAGAAAAATCAAGCTGCAACTGAGCTGGAAGTTTCTTCCCTACTGACTCACTTTCACAGAGCCAGATGATGCATGTAAATTGCTTGGGCAGGAAAGGTACCAATGGTCTTACTCAGCTCTGAACTCTCTGAACTCCAATACCAACCTTCCAGGCGTGATGTGCCCATTGGTGCAACAGTGCCAGGACTGTTATGGTTCCTGATTGAATTTAAGGCCCACTCCACAAGAGGGAATCCATGTCTAGTACTGTAAACTCACTCAAGTACCTTGGTTTATTTTTGACTTCTCGTGCTCCAGCCCAGTAAAGTCCTAAGATAAAGGTTTAAGAGCAGTGCCCCCCTAGCCCCAGGTTCCTAAGTCCCTAGGTCTACTCAAAAGGCATGCTTTGTTTGACTTTAATAATTATTCATTTGCTTCCACATAAATATTTAAAATTGATGTTTCATTCAAATAAACAGAATCTTGGAAATACCTGAAGATTTGGCAGTACTGGCTGTGTGTTCCCCATTAGCAACAATTGCCCAATGCTAATAACAAATTTGAACACACACACTTGGAGTGCTGGACGTATAAGAACCTAATTTTAAGTTGTTTTCTTATTTCATAATTTACCCAGGATTACATGAGTCAATTGATAGTTCCTCTAATCTACTAATCCATCTGTCTTTGAATGCAAAGTTAACTCATCTAAGACACTACTACTAGATAGGCTATGCACAAGAAATATTCTGCTGAAATAACAGTAAGTCAAGGTAATTACAAAGATGAAGTGTGGTCCTCTTCCTTCCAATATCAGGATTAAATCCCTCAAAAGTACTTTTTCTCAAAGTATTAATCACAGTTTACTTATATGAGAAATAGTCAAAGGGTATGCACCATGGCACATGCATTTCTCATTCCAGGTACTCGGGAGGATAAGGTGGGGCATTTCTTTAAGATCAGCTCATGACCTCATCTTGAAGAAAAAGAAGAAAGGAGGAAGAAGGAAGGGAAAGGAAAGGAAGGAGAGGGGAGAGAAGGGAAATGGAACAAAATGGAAGAGAAGTATCTAATCAGACTCTCTGGGAAGAGTGTTGCTTAACATTCTATCGGTAAAAGAGAAATGGAACTAGGTATATTTAAGCAGAAAAGATTAATGTAGAACTCGGATGCTTAAAGGAATCAGAAAGGTTGGAGGAGTGAAACTCTGAGTATTTTCTCACATAACTGTCAGCTAACAGTTGGAAGTCTTTTCAACCCTTTCTATGTTCTCCCTTATTCCAGACACTAGAATCCTGTGAATATTTCCCAGACTTCTTGGTCAGCAGGATTCTGAAGATGGTTTAGGACTCAACCAGTGGTATGCATTTACATATTTTATATGGAATCAAGAAAAGCCGTTATGTGGAATCTAGCAGATGTCAAGCTTAAATTTTAGAGGAGGGCCTAGCATTCTTCTGTCGCATGCTTTTGAAGATCTGTAAGATTAGCGGTTTTCTGCAAATCCCTGATCTCTTGCAACAATAACAGTTATAGTCATTAGCAAATCATCATTAAGTTATGGAATTATTTCTTCTTTCTTACCACCTAGGATATATTCTGTGTTTATTGTTTAATGAAATAGTAAAAATAGGAGAGAGGAAAATGCATGGAATAAAGTAACTAATTTTCTTCCCATTTCCTAAATTCACTTGGTGTGATGCTATTGTTACCCACTATGCTGGTCCTCCTGAAGACAGACACCCAAGCTTCCAAGAAAAAAATCTGTGTTGTGGACCTTTTAAATCATGTTAAGCCTGGTTATAAACTTGCTTTTTGTTTTAGACAAGGCCCACAAGCAGAAACTTACAAGGTGAGGTCGAAGTGAACTCTATGCCAGCTGAACTTGCCATTCATCTTGCTCCTTTGAGGATGACCTAGAAATTAACTTTGTTCATTAAAATGTCAAGGTTAACTTATACTTTTTCTCCTGAAGGATGGAAAGCAGACTATTCTGAAGCGAAAACAAATGGAAAGTTTATAACTCTACAGACACACCAGTCTGGGTTAAATGTCAGAAAAGAGTAGCAGCCCTCTAGTAGACCCTGGGTCATGTGATCTCCTTTCAAGCTTGCCTTTTCTGATGTAATTACATGTAAAGCAGGGTGAGGACCAGTCATAACACAGTTGCTCATCACACTTCCTCATACATTAGCATGTCATGTATCCATCTAGGGATGTGTGTTTTTCTATGGCATTTTGGCAAAGGTTATATTAGGTCACATTAACTTATGGAATGTCCTGGAATGGGACAAAGGTATGATGAACTTAAAGTATCATGGTTCATGCCTGAGGAAACTGATTATCATATCCATTAGATTGACAGCTTGGATCAGGATAGGTATGACTTGTGTTTCAGTTTTCTTATTCACAGTTCATTATGTCCTGTCTAGTATTCCTGCCTGTCACAATAATACTAATCCTATTCATATCTTGAATATCTGAAAGATTTTGAGCATATGATGTATGAAGATGTACATGTCAGACTGAGGATGCTCAAGAGTGTGCCTACCTCTGTGTGTAATGACACATATGCTCTGTATGAATATATACTAATTTCTCCAATTAAAGCTCCTTGTTTTGTTTGTTTAGTGAGGTACTATTTTGAGAATGATAGTCTGTGTAGTCCTTACCTGCCTCCAGTAGTAAGCATCCCTTCACTTTTATCTCCTTTTGTGCTTATGGCTCTGCACTAGTCAAGAGGCAAACCCATGACGTTCAGTTACACTATAACTTCACAATGTCGTCAGATTTGCTACGCATTATAACAATAAGCACACGTTTTCCATTCTTCCTCTTGCCCTTATCATTGCTTTCTGTGTCGTTGGTGCTAGTAAATAAATGCCAAGTGATTTATTTCACAGGAAAGTGGTGGTGACATGTGGCAAAGAGTGACAATTATAAATACTTGCTATGTGGTTCAGTCATTTTCCATAATTTCCCAGTCATCTCACAATGATGATTTTATATTGGACTCATTAGTCACATTTAAAGAATGAAAAATAGTTTCTCTAATGAAAATAACTGTTCTATGGTTTTAACTGAAGTGACTAAAGTGCTCTGTTTATGCCAGTGGGTCAGAAAGAAGAGATTGCTACTAAATGAAATGAATTTTCACTATCAACCCCTGAAATCATAGGACGAAGATGGGAGCAGGGAGAGAGAGAATGATGTTAGGTCTAAGGAGACAGATGTTAAAAGAAAATAAAGGAGCATATTTTTGCATATATGAGAAAAGAGTAAAACAAAACCTCAAAGTACAATGTACTTACAGTGGAAATAATATGCCTTGTTTTTAATACTATGGTGAACTTCAAAAGTCCAGGTGATAACCAAACATACATTTAAAGGCATCATTTAAATAAAATGGAAGAAATAACTTGAACATAATTTCTTGACATTTAACTAATATGTATGACAGAAAAATAAATCTGACTAGCTGAAAGAGAAATGCTTAATTTTATCAACAAATGATTCAAAGATGATAAGCAGTGGAAAATATCTAGATTGCTCAACAACACTAAAAGAAAATTAAATAGATATATTAAGATATACAAATGAAATGCACAAAACAGTATGAGTCTTTGTGCTTCTAGGTATTTTATAAAGAAGTAATTCATAAGCTGAGTATAGTGGAACATGTTTGAAAATTCAGAACTTGAGAGGCTGAGGCAGGAGGATTACAAAACTATAAAGTCTCTGAGACACTTTTTCAAAAAATGAAAGAAAGAAAAAAGATAAGAGAAAAAGAAAGAAATAACAGCAAAATAATTTTTCTTACATTTCTAAAGCCTGGGAATACCAGACCAGGATGCTAGTATTTCGTATTTGGAAAAGAGCCTTCTTGATGCACTCTCACAAGGAATGAGGATGAATACTGTGCTCTTACTTGGAAGCGCAGAAAATAAAAAGCTCACGCCCTCAAGAACTTTTTTAAATTAATTTTTAAGTTAGTATACAAGGGTGTGTGTGTGTGTGTGTGTGTGTGTAAATGTGTGTGCCCTGAAAATTCAGCAATTTCTTCCCTAGAATTGATGGCAAAGTCTCTTGAAGAATTCTTAGTCTTATAATATTTCATAACAAATATGATAATACATA